>NC_092336.1:388507500-388637500 GCF_046630445.1 Rutidosis leptorrhynchoides | reverse complement strand
GATATCCATTAACCTGCTTAATCTAGTGGATATTGATATGGATGGATGAACTGAAATTAAATGGATATGGGTATGGATGGACAAAAACTAAATGGATATGAATATGAATACAGCATCACCCGATCCATATCTGATCCATTGCATTCCCTAATTAAGATCAGTGTCTAGTTCGGTGTGAGTGGGCTGATCTTTGTGGGTTTTTTTTTCTTTTAATAATAATGTGACGAAATTGATTAAAAATAAAAATATAAAATTGTGGTTGTGTAGATTTAAGTGTCGCTTGGGAGTGTTGATATAATGTAATAAAATATAATGATAATTGAAAGTTAAGTAAAAGAAAATAAAAATAATTAAGTTAAAAGATATAGAAAAAAAATATATTTCAACCATCAGAAACAAGTCACGCTCGTGACTTTCACCATGGCTTTCTCCCATCTTTCTTTCCCATGCCCAAACCCATAACATCGTAACTCAATTTTACTCAATTTTTTTGATCGTGGCTTTTGCCCCTGCACAACCAACGATGTGGGAAGTCACATGTACACATGGTCTAAGAAATGAACTGAAGGAGCCCACATATTTCAAATAAAAGTTTTAGGGTGGGTTCGTTCTTTTATTAAAAAGTTAAGATTTGTGTGAGAACAGTGCTTTTATGATGGTTTGAAGTGGTCTTCAAAAGCATTCAAAAAAGACGCTCAAAAAAGAAAAATGATCATATGAAAGAATCCATGGATCTCGAATCTTCTTGTGCTATTAAGCATATACAAGACGATGTCGTTGCTCACATTGTTAATGATAGTCGTGTAGCAGGTGAGCTATACAACATAATATAGAGTTCTACTGTCTTTAGATAGATTTAAGTATAATTAGCGAGGTTTGATCAATGATTTGGAATGGTCTGTGGTTGTTGGGTACTTCTAACGGTTCTCATTGATGGCATGATCAGTGGTTGTGGTTGTGTTTTTAGCTAATTTTACGACATTTAAGTTCTATTCTTTTCTGGTGGTTTTTCATGATTTTGAACTGTTGATAAAACCCCACGAGTTTTACTTTATTTTTGATTCAGAATACAAGGGGATTACAAACTTTAGAATGCTAAGAACTCTAATGGACCCAAAACCACAATCGGTGTATCACTAATTATACTATAATACTTCCCCGTAGTCTGAACAACCGAAATCGCGAAAGTTCATACTGCAAAAAAAACTTTAAATACTTAAAAAATAGTAATTTTTTCTCACTTGCAAGGTTGTAAAACTCGAAACTCGGGGAGAACTCATTCAGAAGTTTTTGGGGAGTTCTCGGCAACTCGGAGGAGAACTCGGGGAGAACTCGGAAGTTGACTAACGTTGACTTTGTAATATAAATATATATTTATATAATTTTTCTAATATATATGTATATATAATAAATATTAGCTACTAACAAACTTCTTAAAATATAAATATATAAAAAGAAATATACATTCTGTATATAAATATATAAAAAGAAATATACATTCTGTATGTATATATCTACACATATAAATGAGAATTATAAATAATAGTAATGTAAACATAAATATAAAATTTAAATTTAAATATATTAGACTTATAACATAAGATAAAATACAAATTGTTTATTAATTTGTTAATCTAAAATTATTACGGAGTACTAGAGAGTCTTAGTGTATTAGACTTCAAAATATGAAGTTGTTTATTCGTAAGTGATGATCAACAGAAAGCACTCTTTTATCCACCTATAAAGTACTATGGTAGCTTGACTAGATTATTTTGTCTAGTTACTATATAAAAGTAAACTTATAGGGAAGAACTATTTGTCAGACTAATATCACGAATTTCAATCAAGTCTCAAATAAATCTCATTCACTTGTTAAATTTATTCCTTTTTACTCAAAACTCTACCCTCCGGTACATCTTCTTCCTTCTCAGATCTCTACCGCCGCTGACCACCGTTGACCACTGCCGTTGACCGAGTTTCTGACCGAGTTAAGCTACGAGAACTCGTCTGGTCATTTAAAACGAGAAATCGGCGAGAACTCGGACAATTTTTCCGAGTTTTACAACACTGCTCACTTGTACGCAGAACAAACTGATATTCGCTGATACAGTTACACATTGCTTAACTTCGTTCTCCTTTTCCATAACATTTTTTTATTTATCGTGTCTTGCTTTACTTAAGAAGTGGGCAGTACTTGGGCAATCAATTATCGTTAGCAACAATCTTTTTCAACGCAACAAAAAAGAGGGTTCCATTTTTTTAGGGTTATAAACCTAGTCAAACTAGACCGCTCATTCTCACGCCGATTTTGATTGCAAGAAGCATCACTGATATAAAAGCAACAAGAAAATGGGGAAATTAATACAAAAGATTATAAATATTACACATGAAGGTGGTTGTGATTATTCTTCTTAAAGATCTTAATGATATAAAACATGAAAGCATGAAAGCAGATTGACGATGGATACAACATGATCAGATGATTAATTAGTTAATTAATTAATTATATGTTTTTTTTGTTGCTAAACATCAATAGTAAAAAAGAAGTAAGCAAAAAACGAAGGTAAAAGTGCAAAAGTAAACAAAAGGTTGAGAAAATAATTGTTGTTTGGAGCAGGAAGGGCAAGGTTACGGCCAAATAGTTTATACAGTTGAATAAACGAAGAAAACAAAGGGCGATGCAACGATGGTGGTGGTGGTAGCATAGTGTAGGTTATTTTGACGGGGCAATTTAGAGATAGCAAAGTCTTGGGATCAGACCCGCTCTAATAACATGTTAAACAATAGAAACCCCGTAAAGATTAAAGTATTATTGATCAACTATTTATTAATTACATGAAAACCTAAAACTCTTGAAATCCAACTGACCAAAGCTCACATTCAGACTTAGGTCCAACTAACCTAAACCCTAGTCTAGTACGAACTAGGTTTGGTTTCATCAGAATGCTTCAAGTTTCTCACTATCAATTATTCCATAATATTCGTTATTCAGTTGTTTCACGTGGGTGAGAATAAGTGAAGATGCGGGTTTTCTTTTTATTATGTTGTTGCATTATTTAATTTGAGAGACAATTATAATAACCTCTTTCTTACAACCTTATCACATCACAAAAATAATTCTTCTAATGATCCTGCATGTTATTTATATGAGCACGAAATGGCATGCCTTGTTTATAAAGCATAGTTTGGAACTTTAGGTTAAATGACTTAATAATCTTTTGATAAAAAGACAAGTTCTTCTCCTAGATTAAGAAATCGGTGTTCGCATCATTCAGTCCTCATACTCCGCACACACGAGATTGAGTATACTTGTTATATAAACACAAAATCTTTATACTCGCCCCCTTTTCTTTGGAAAAAAGTTAAAAACTAATCTTCACGTTAATGACTACGTCATAAACGCTCAACGATTTACATGTTACTTATATCCAGTGTTGTAAATCTCATTATTTCTCGCCGAAATCTCGTTTTTGGAAGGCAGCCGAGACAAGATGTCCATCTCGCGAGATTTCTTGGTCAACGGGTCAAAGCCATGATTTCTCGAATTTTTTTCGCAAATTCTCCTAACTTTTCGGATTTTCTCGCTCATTTTTCGAATTTTCTCATAAGATCCCGTAAAAATATATATATGTGTGTGTGTGTGTATATATATATATATATATATATATATATATATATATATATATATATATATATATATATATATATATATATATATATATATATATATATATTAGAAAAATTAAAAAGTCAACGCCCGATATCTCCCCAAGATGCAGAAATCACTCAAAAAATGTTCAAACGAGATCTCATCGAGATTATAATTCTCCAACCTTGCTTATATCAACACGAAATCTTACGATTTAATACATTTTTAGACGAAAAGGTAGATATTAGAGGAAAAGTAGATATTAGATGTGATTCATGGCTTTGTAAACATTTGTAATTGTCGAAAGTTGTTTTTGTCTCCTTTCAATTGCTTGCTAGAGTGAATTGCTTTTGTAAAACTTCAACCGTTGCAAAAAGGTATTTTCTTACGATGACTAGTTTTCATGCATTTAAATAATTTTTTACTTAATATCATTGATCATTGATTTATTACTGTAAAAAAACTATATATAAATCTTACGCGTGCGTATATTTGCTCAAAAACACCTAAAAAACAAAGAAAAATGCAAACAAAAGCGCTACTTCCCGCGTGTTCTTCAACCCAACTAGCCCAAATCAAATCCCAAATCATCAAATTACAAAACCCATACACACTCAACACACTACTTTCTTCACTCACAAAAACACACTCACCTCTACATGTCTTCAGTCTCTACAATCAAATGCTTCAATCTCCAAACACCCACAACCATTTCACCTTCAATTTTGCTATCAAAACATGTTGCTTAACAAATTCTTTCAATAAAGGCCAAGAAATCCATGCCCATGTTATAAAAACCGGTCATTTTTCTCATACTTACATTCAAAATTCATTAATTCATTTCTACGTCATTCGAAACAAAATCGATTACGCTTATCGTGTTTTTGAGGGTATCGATTATCCGAATGTGGTTTCGTGGACTTCGATTGTTTCCGGGTTTTCGAAATGTGGGTTTGAAGAAAAGGCTATTGAAATGTTTTGTGAAATGGATGTTGTACCGAATGCGAATACGCTTGTTAGTGTTTTATCCGCTTGTTGCGGTTGTAAGGTATTGAAGTTTGGTAGATCTGTTCATTGTTATGGGATAAAGATGTTAGATGGAGAGAATTTGATATTTGATAATGCGTTGTTGAATTTTTATTTAAAAGTTGGGTCGTTAGAGACTGCACGTAAGGTGTTTGATAAAATGCCTAAGAGAGATGTGGTTTCTTGGACCACAATGGTGGGTGGTTATGTCGAAAGGGGGTTTAGTGAAATGGCGATAAATTGTTTCGATGAGATGGTGAAACGAGGTGAAGTTAAGCCAAATGAGGCTACGATAGTGAATGTAGTATCGGCTTGTGCTTCAATTGGGTCGTTGAGTTTGTGTGAACGAGTGGATCGTTATGTTCGAGAAAGACATGATATACGGATTCAAGGAAACGTGGGTAATGCTTTGGTAAATATGTATGTTAAATGTGGTAGTATGGGGAATGCGATTCGTGTGTTTAAAGTCATTAGATTTAAGGATATAGTATCATGGAGCACGATGATTAGTGGGGTCGCAATGAATGGACTCGGACATTACGCTTTACCACTTTTTAGTCTTATGTTAGTTCATGGGGTTAAACCAGATGACGTAACATTTATCAGCTTGCTAACCGCTTGCAGTCACACAGGACTTGTTAACGAAGGGTTGATGTTGTTCAAGGCGATGGTTAATACATATGGGATCAGGGCGAATGAAAGGCATTGTGCGTGTGTTGTGGATATGTATGCACGATCAGGGCGGTTAAAAGAAGCAGAAGAGTTTGTTATGGGGATGTTGATCGAACCAGATGGGCCAATTTGGGGTGCGTTAGTTAGTGCTTGTAGGATTCATGGGAATGAAATGATGCTTAAACGTGTTAGTCGGGTGCTTGTTGAGAAAGGTGCGAGTGGTGGAACTTTGGCTTTGGTTTCGAATAGTTATGCGAGTTCGAATAGATGGGATGAGTCGATGGAGATACGAAATGTGATGAGTTGCTTAGGTTTGAAAAAGGCAGCTGGTGGTAGTTGGATTGAACTTGATGTATAGACTTGTTGTAAATGGTGATGAAATTAGCTTGTACCAGAGTATATATTCGAATTACTGATTTATGGTAAATTGAGTTGTTTATCTTTTACACTGCATTAGTTTTTATAAATTATACATTCATGTTAGTTTTCGCGTGAATTGTGAATCTTTATTAGGATATTGCAGAAGTTGGAAAAATAGTCTTTATTACGATGTTGTTGTTGTTGTTGTTGTTTATAATGAGCTATTTTTTAATATTATTTTTAATCGTGCTACTCTGTCTCCAAAAGCCTTAAAAAATACAAACTTGTAGGCATATAACTGTTGAGGCTTTTGAATTATATCTGAAGCTTCGCGAATCAATAGTGTGTTTCTCTGAATTGGGAGCAAAACACGTCATGGCTCATTTCTGTAAGTTGGTTTCTTAGACTCTAATCAGAAGCATGTCGAATTTGAAGTTTTTAAGCGTTCACATAGATGGTTAGGGCGGTCTCAGTGGGCGATGCAGTAGACCTAACAGGGACTCCAACTTACAGGGCCCAAAAAAACATAAATATATAGGAGTAATTTATAACTTGATTAAAGGTTGATTATAACTTGCTAATCAAAGTGCAACAAATGTTGCGTAACAAACTTTGATATCCTCTTAATACCTGACACAAATCCATATCACCGTGTCCGCATAAATTTGTTCTTGACATGGTTCCAGATACACATCCAGTTTAAAATTAACTGTCGTTTTCATGATTTTATCGATCAAAGTAGTGCTCAATATTTACAAACTTTTATTTGAGTAGAGAAAGAATACCTCAATATGGACCGCACTAGGGGCCTAGGGTGCAACCGAGCAACACGAATAGCTGCACGGGAACTTTAAGATGCGCATGGGCTGTTAATCCAACAGCATATAAGTTGCAAAAACACCTGTTACAGGCCTGCAATTAATTGCATATCAGTTCAGGAGATATGTAGAGGCTGAACCATGACAAAATAACAGCAGGGCATCATATTGCTTGCAAAAACTGAGCAGCAACCGACTATGTGATAGTTTTAATTTGGCCCAACAGTAGTGCTACGATTGGCTGCAAAGAGTTTTTTTTCATAGCATCATAAGGGTCATATTCAAAGCTACAATTGATTAGCGCAGAAGCTGCTAGTAAGTCTATAAACCGCTGTTTAATTGAGTCTGGCAAACGGGTCGGATTGGGTCGAGACCCAAATGGGCTTGGGTCAAAGCGTGTAATGGGTCGAATGGGTCTCAAAATTCAAACAGGTCGAACCCAAACGGGCTGGGTCGGGATAAAAAATTTTCATAAAAAAAATATATTTTAATTTCATTTTTCATTTTTTATTACTTTTTTTTTTAAAAAAAGTTTACTTTGTCTTAAAAAATGATTTTAAATTTTTTTGTTTATTATTTTTTTTAACTTTTTTTTTTTATTTTTCTAATTTTCTAAGTTTTTTTATTTTTAGTTTTCTTAATATTCGTATAATGGGTTTCAACGGCTCTAGATGGACCTTCTAACATATTGTATGACTAAAGATGGGTCCATAGTGGACCTATTCCCTTTGCTTTCTCGATACCCAATGGACCCAAATGGTTGACCCAATGGACCCAATTTTTGGTGTATAGGTCTTGATTGCTATGTAGATGTTTAACATAGCCATACGTTCATAACAACAAGGTTGCGCGTAAGCATGAAGCATCTATTGATATTTTAACAACATTGGTCACACAATTTAAGCTGCGCAAAAGCTATTTTGTGGCTATACATAGCTGTTTTCAAGGTGACATTCAATCCATGATCAACCAGAGAAGATAGCGGTTAAGCTTTCGGTAGGCTCGGTTGTAGACAGCGTCTAAGCTTTCGTTTTTTCGTTTCGAGCCTCTGGTTATTCAGTTGTATCTTTATCAGTGGCGATTCTAGAATCAAAACCTAATGGGGTCCCAAAAATTTATTTGATAACTTTCTTGCACAAAATATTGAACGTGTCGGGTCAAATCGGGTCGGTCGGGTCGCGCCCAAAACACAAACATAAAATTGAATAATACTCGCAAAATATAAGGTTGTTCATATGCAGTGGCAATTAATGGCACATACACTAACAATTTTAAAGTAGCGATGACCTATATAGTAGCAATTTTAAAATATTATTTTAGGCAATTTCCTATACAGTAACAATTTTAAATTGAAATTTTATATATTATCAATATGAATCGCATAACATTAACATTAGCTGTAAAATTGCAGTGTCTCCTTACTTTTTAAAAAGAATAAATTAGGTAGTTATGAGTGATGAGATTAGGGATTCATATATACAATACCTATTACAAATATATTTACCATTACCCATATATCTTACTTGCAACCATATAATGCATTCACCATGAGTATTTACAATAAAATATGTACATCTCAACATAATAATTACACGTAATTTGTCAAAATATATGTTTGATAGTAAATTTAACAAATTTTGTTAATTTTTAGACACATTACACATTCTGGTGAAAGAATTGTAAATTATGTCATGTTATATTACGCTTTATTTTCATTATATATTTGAAAATATTGTAAGATTTCTTAAATATCTAATGGATATTCATTAAACCGCTTAACCTATTGAATATGGATATAGATTGATGAACTAAATTTAAATGGATATGAATATGACTTCACGCCCTCACCTGATCCATATCCGATCCATTGACATTCCTATGATGAAGGATTGAAGATAGAACTGTAAAAAATTGTGATGTAGAGGGAAGTAAAAAAGAATTAGAATTGGAATTGGACAAAGATTTAATTATTTTTATATCTAATATATACAATGGCTCATATTATAAAAATCATATCATAAGTGGGTTAGTTTCAAACACTTTGGTAGTCCAAACTATTAAACTATAATCTATAAAATTTTATGGGGTCCCATTATTATATTTAGTGGTGTCCTATACGTAAAAAATAAAATTTTTGTGATAAATTTCGAAAAACTAGTGGTGTCACGGGACCCCACGGGCCTTCACCTAAAGTCGCCACTGATCTTTATTCGGTTCGTTCATCTTTTGATATATAAACGTTTGTTTTATAGTATTAGTTATTTTTGCGGAAAAAACAAACAACCACATATTCATTTCCTAGCTACAAATATGCTCGCAACATTAGCTGATCAAGTGAAGCTCACAAGTCGTCAAACTATTTCTGAAACACCATGAAATAAGGCTGTTCCACAAAAGGTAAATATATTCATCTGGAGGGCATTGCTTCAAAGGTTACCGGTACGCGTGGAACTAGATAAAATGGGGTTGGACTTGGAATCAATAAGGTGTTCATTGTGCGATGAGGATATTGAATCTGTCGAGCATGCCTTGGTGAAATGTAAACTAGTTGAAGGTCTATGGAATGCATTATCTCAGATGCTGGAATATGAGCATCAGTCCTACTTCAATCAGCTCACTTCTAGCTACCACTCCAGACCAGATCAAATTCTCAATAGGGAAATCAATTTGGCTAGCAACAATTTGGATTTGTAGTTGTATAACATGGAAATATAGGAATAATAAGGATTTTCGAAACATATATTGGAATCCAATCGCCATACTCAACGAGGTCCAAGTAAAAAGCTTTCAATGGATCCATAAAAAGCTCAAGAAAAGCAATATTGAATGGAATCAGTGGCTTATTTATCCTAGTTTCTATGTCCTTCCAAGTAATAGAATTGGCACAGGCTAATATCTTCTTTTTATTTATTTCGTTCCTTTGCTGCACCATGTTGTAAATAATTCGGTTGTTATTGCAGCAGTCATTCTTAGTGGGATGTTTGTATGTACATTTAGTGGTTTGAATGAAACCATACTTGGCTTTTCAAAAAAAAAAAAAAAAAAAAAAAAAAAATTATTTGATTATTCATTATGGGGGATGATTCTCACACACACTTTTTTGATCCTCACACACCTATTTTAACCTTTTACTATTCTAATAATACTCAATTGGTGTGTGAGGATCAAAAAAGTGTGTGCGAGAATCATCCTCCATTCATTATTGATGATATTAAAATTAAATTAATTACGGAGTATTTAATAGGGAGTAATAATTTAGGGGGAAAAAATCGAATATACAGTATCAAACTTCATCAATTTCACTTTTATAATTTAGGAAAAATATCTCTTACTCTAACGTTAATATTTTCGACCGTTACACACCATCATATATCGCTTATAAAAGCAGCCTCTCCCCACTTCAAACTCACTCCTGATTCCCACTTTCACTCTCTAATATAAACTGTACAAAATCTCTATATTGCGAAAATGGCGTTAGGTGGTGCATTTAAATCCGTAATCCTCGCTCTATACGTCGTATCGATCTCGTCTACGGTTTTTGCTCGAGATTACGCCGAGTTTACATTATCAGCACCTGCCCCTGCTCCAATGGACACCGGATCTGCACTTAGGATGTCTCTTTCGACCTTGTTCGTTTCGGTTTCACTTATGATTTCGCTTTTTGGAATCGTGTTTGGATGACGATTGATTGAGAGTTGAGCGTATTGAATTATTTTTGTGGGAGATTGGTTTTGCCCTAATTTTTGGGTTTTATTTTGTAATAAGCTGGTTGTTATGAATTAATTTAATTAATTAATTTTATTTTATTTTATTGTTATTGTTAATTGTTATGGATCGACAGTTTATATTTGCTTTTGCAAATTATTCGATTTGTTATGCATCTGAAAATTACTGATATTAATTTTCTGAACTTTATTTATCTTAAAATCCCAAGAAAACTAACCAAAACGTTTATGTACAAAGTTGCAATCGAACACAAAATTTAACTTAACCGTGTCATCAAAAGTGTACAATCACAAGAGAATTATTTTCTTGAGATGTAATATGTTACGGAGTTTACTTGCATTATTTTTAAACTTGTAATTAATATTTTTATTTGTGTTGAAAAGTTGATTTTATTCTGTTGTTACAACAAATTTGAATAGCAATGAAAGAAACTATTGTGTGTCTGCGACGCCCACCGATCCTCTTGGATTAATCTTCCAAACTTCAAAGTCCAACACCAATCTGAAGCTCCTCGTTGAATCCACAAGTGCGATACAAAAACTTAAGAACACATCCTCTTTTAAAATCGATCCTCTATTGTCTTTCGATTCATGAAACGGTTTATTTTTCCATTTCCATATTAACCATAGGTAATGAAACGGGAAGCTAGGGATACCTTGTTCAAGACCTCTGACTCCATGTCAAAATTTGTCGACCTGATTGCCTTTGTCACTCCATTGGGAATTAGAGGCTGAAGAATGATCTTCACAAAGGTGTTATATACATGCGCAAGGTAAACAAACTGTCTATGTTTTCCTGCTTACCATCACAGTGAGGGCATTAGGTTGGGCAGGATAATGCCACGATCTGATTTGTTAGAACGAGTTAATAGTCACTCAAAGCACAATCTCCATATAAAGATATTCACTTTTTTGGGAACCCAAGATAACCAACAACAATTTACAATGTTCTGTCCCGAACCCAATGTACGATTATCTACCAATCCAACAAGGTTTTTTTAGCTGTTATTCCCTCCTTTTTGCCCACATTCTAGTACCAGCAGTTTGAGTTCGAAGAAATAGAGGGAGCACTGGCCAAGAATGCTTCTAGTTCTGTTAACTCATCCCGAGTTCTTCCTCTGATTATAGATGACGAAGTCCAAATTCCTTTTAGACCAGAGGTATTATTAACCACCCGATCTTGAACTAAGGCTTCTTTGTGATATTTCACTGCAAAGAGTCTAGGAAATCGAATGCTTAAGCTTATGACCAAATCGAGCCAATGACTTTGAAGATTACTTTCTTTCTGTTGGCAAAAAGCTTTGCAATCATCTTATAGAGGCACCAAATTATAATGATGGGAAAAAAATATTTGAAGGAGTTACAATCAGTAACTTTTTAGATCAAATAGATGAATGAACTATTGCATCCACGCGAAATTATCGAATTATGCAAATTCATGTACACATCTTCCTACATACGTCTTTAGGAAATCCCCGAATCTTCCTACACTGATGTGATTAGGTCTTCCTCATGAGATATAATGTCAATTCGATGATGTGGCATCATAGAATTTTAAGAAGCTCCGGACTTAACAAGTTGAATAAAAATTGATGTGTCAAAAGGATAAACATCACTTGGTCTTTGACTACTCTTTATATAAAGGGGGATGATTCTCACACACACTTTTTTGATCCTCACACACCTATTTTAACCTTTTACTCTTCTAATAATACTCAATTGGTGTGTGAGGATCAAAAAAGTGTGTGTGAGAATCATCCCCCTTATATAAAAGGATTAATTAATTAATATTAATATTAAATATTTTCCTTCTTCTTATATTTTTTTTTTTTTTTTAAAGATCAAGAATTTTTTTTTTTTTTTTTTTCAAGGCAAGAAAATAATTTTATTAAAATTGAAACAACACAATTACAAATCCAAAGCAATTGAGCCCATGCTTAGGAATTAGACTTGCGGAAAACAGAAAACGTTACACTAAGAATACTAAACAATTATCCATGATCATCGAATGCTCCCGGATTTATGAGCCATTGACTCCAAATGATATTGGAGTTTTGAGACCGTCTTGTTATCCAATCATACGCCTTGATTTGAATTTCGTTTAGAACCATCGGACCACTCCTTATCTTTTTTTTGAAATACCTTGAGGTTCCGATTTCGCCAAATCATATACCCGCAAACCCACTCGATCGCCTTCCAAATTTTCGAACATATCTCCGTATGGTTTGAGTCGATAATACCTCTGAATAATTCGCTCATGTTTACGTATGGTAGACGAGACAAGTTCCACCATTTAAACACTCTTGACTAAAGATCCTTCGCGAAGTCACACTGAATGAAAATATGTTCCACCGTTTCAATGTCTTTGTCACATACGGGGCATCTAACAGAATCCAAATCAATCCATCTTTTATCAAGCTCAACTCTTACCGGAATTCTATTCAGTTTCGCCCTCCACACTAATAACCCTATTTTCTTTGGAATGATATTGACTCGATCCGTGTATTCAGCCCCTGTACGTGGCCCTAGGAGCTTCTCGTCGATCAATTTTGAAAGATGAAGAACCGTGAAGCTGCCATTTTGAAGAAGATTACACGCCCATTTGTCACTCGAACCCTCTGCGAATTTAAAGTCTTGAACCAAATTGCATAGATTTTGGAGATCTCCTGCCGCCCTTCCTCTCGGGTTTCTCAAGCAATCCCACGAAAAACTACAGTTCCCAGACTCATCTTTAACACATCTATTCTTGACTAGTGCGTCTTTGTTTCGATCCAAGTTGTATAGCCTTCCAAATTTGTCTTTAAGACGATAGCCATCCAACCACTTGTCGTGCCAAAAAAGACATTCGTCCCCTTTACAAACAACCTTCACAAACGAGTTAGTAAAGTGAATGTCGAGATTATCAACGATAATCCTGGCTTTGCTTATATTCTTCCAAATCGCCCCCTTTCCTGACCCGATGCTTGAATGATTCCCCAACCCCCCATCCCGCCCATAAAGACTTGAAATAGTTTTCGACCAAAGTGAGTGTTTATCATTTAAAAATCTCCACCACCATTTTGCTAGTAGTGCAAGATTTTTTGCTCTCAAGGACCCAATGTTTAACCCCCCTCCCTCAAAAGGACACAATACATCTTCCCATTTTACCCACGAAAGTTTTTTTGACTCTCCCGACCCGCCCCAAAAAAATAAACGACGCAAACCTTCGAGCTTGTTGATGACGCTTGACGGAGCACGGAAAAGAGAGAAATCGTACAACGGGAGGCTACTAAGGACCGATTTGATGAGCGTTAGACGACCCCCAAATGACATCAACTTTGCTTTCCAACTATCTAGCCTCTTATGGAATTTATCGATGTACGGCTCCCATTCTTTGATGTTTTTCATTTTGCACCCGATAGGGAGCCCTAGGTACATAAACGGGAATACTCCAACTTGGCATCTGAATCTACTCGCCATGGCTTCTACCATGTTCGAGCTAACACCTACTCCGAACAAACAACTTTTTGAAACATTTACTTTTAGCCCCGAAAAGATCTCAAAGCATTTAAGGACCTTAAACACATTACTAATATTCTTTCTATTCCATTCACCAAATATCGTGGTATCGTCGGCATATTGTAGGTGTGATATGATTACTCGATCCTTTCCTACCTCAATACCTTTGATTAAATTCACTTGGAGTGCTTGTTTTATCATTGCGTTAAGTCCTTCCGCCACAATAATAAATAAGTAAGGAGATAGAGGATCTCCTTGACGAATCCCCCTTCGAAGAGCAAATTCATCGGTTGGAGACCCGTTTACAAGAATCGAGACCGACGCCGAGGAAAGGCACGAACTTATCCAATTACGCCACTTCACCCCGAAACCCATTATTTCTAAGATTTTCGAGAGAAAATTATGATTGATGCTATCGAACGCTTTTTCAACGTCGGCCTTAAAGATCATACACTTTTCTTTTTTCCTTTTTACCTCACCGATCACTTCATATGCCACTAGAATACCGTCTAAGATAAATCTCCCCTTCATAAACGCGCTTTGTTCCACACTAATGACCTTGTGAATTACTCTTTGAAGTCTTTTTGATAGAATTTTTGCTAAGATCTTATAAAGACTTCCGATTAGGCTAATGGGTCGATATTCACCGAGGTTCATTGGAGTTGATTTTTTAGGGATTAATGTCATAAAACTCGCGTTGCACCCTCGAGAGAGGGTTTCTTTACCCCAAAACCAATCCAACGCCTTTTTCAAATCCTCCTTTATGAGCCAAAAAACACTTTGAAGAATTTTAGATTAAATCCGTCCGGGCCCGGAGCTTTGGACGGATCACACTCCTTAATTGCTTCCCATATCTCTTCTTCCGTAAACTGCAATTCTAACCTTTCCGCTTCACATGTTTCAATTTTGTTAAATTGCAGCAAGTTGAGTGACTCCCAAACTGGATTTTCGGATGCTTTTTCTTCGAACATTTTGCTAAAATAACTGTGAATCTTCTTTTTTATATCTTCTGGTCTTTCGTTCCATACCCCATTTATATGTAAACCCCGAATACCTGAGCTATTGCATCTTCTTTTAATCGAAGCATGAAAAAATGCGGTATTGTCGTCCCCATCACCATCCCACTTAGCTCGTGCCTTCTGCTCTAAGCATCTCAGCCTTCTCGTGTTCCTTCTTTAGCCATTTAACCCTCAATTCCAGCCATTCATCTTTCTCTGATTCTGAAATAATACCAGCGTCTGCTTTAATCTCGAAAGCCTCTGTTTCTTTTTTAAAAATTCGATTTCCTGATCGATGCACCCATATTTTCGTTTAGTCCACTCTCTTAAAGCCATCTTGACATTCTTTAGTTTATCACGAAAGTTGCAATTATCCCGTTTACCACTTACTTGCATATTCCACGCTTCAATCACCACCTTTTCAGCTTCCTTAGAGTCTAGCCACAGATCGAAAACTTTAAAAGGCTTTGGCCCAAAATCAGTGTACGAGTTTCTAATAGCTATGGGACAGTGATCTGACGTGCCCCGATCTAAAGCTATCACCGTGACATCTCCCCAAACATGTAGGAATTGATCATTGACTAGGAATCGATCTAATTTACTGAACTTCAGTCCATTATCGCATATCCTTGTGAACCTTCTGCCGACTAGAGGGATTTCAAGAAGATGTGATTTTTCAATGAAACTATTGTACCTTTTTGCTCTACTCTCGATGAATTGACTATTCTGCCTTTCTTCTTTCGGTCTTACCTCGTTGAAGTCACCCCCAAGGATCCATTCATCATTCGGACATTTTAAAAGTTCTTCTAACGACTCAAACAATTTCCTTTTCTCCTCATCTTTGTGGGGTCCATACACATTGACAATGATGGTGTCGTGCTCTTTTCCCACCCATTTTCCTTTTATGGAGATATAATATTGTTTCTCAACCGCTTCATTAATAATGAAAGCTTTTGGATCCCAAATAGTTAACATACCTCCAGACTTTCCAATCATTGGTTTCTGAACAAACATGAAGTCAGCCGACCCCCATACCCTTTCTATCCACTCATCCTTCACTACCTTACACTTTGTTTCCTGGATCAACACTACATCCGGCTTTTCCTTTAAACGCATCTTTCTGAACCATCCTACCCTACCCTTTCCACTAGAACCCCCGAAACTGCGAATGTTTACAGTTATTACCTTCATGATATAACTCAAGGGATCGACAATAAAAATACTAGGATGTTACTGGGCATCCCCCAATGAACACCCAGTTTTGACCCAAAATCTCTTAAGTCATCACTCTTTGACTTCGTTAGAGGATTACTTGAAGAACCCTGCCTATCTTTTTGAGAGATTGATGTGGTTTTTTTCTTTGACTTCTTAGGCGTTAATCTCGCAAGATTTTTGAATTGCATAATTTTGGATCTTCCAATGGGCATCTTTGAACCAGGGGTCAGGGGGTTTGATTTTGTAGGTTTCGTTTTTGGGATTAGGCTGGGGTTGGAGTAAGAGGATTGTTGATTGTTTATAGTGTTTGATTTTTGCCTGGGAGGAGATGGATTAATTTTTCCTGGTATCTGGTTTTGAGGATTAGGATTGGAAAGTGGAGGTTTCGAAGGGATTGGGGATAACGGTTTGGGAGTATTGGTATGATTCGTGTTTACCTGTGCATTTACATCAGTCGACTGGAAAAGATTACAGTTTCGAATAGGGCTTACTGGACAGTTATTGATTCCTGTTGTTTGTTGTCGAGGTGAGGTACATTTAGCATCTATGGGTTGTTGTCTTGGGCTTTGGTTTTGGGCTAACCCCATTGTGCATTTATTAGGCTGATTCAATGAGGATTGGTGAGGTTGACTGTTGGGCTGAATATGGGTGTTAAATTGGGTGTTGGGTTTGAGGACATTGGGCCTGGGTGATAACTGGGATTGATTGGGCTTAGGGTTATGGGGCTTAGGGGAAGAGTCAAGTTCAGTGTTTCGCTGGCTAAAATTAGGGTTTGGTTCATTAAGGCACGTGGGACCTGAACTAACCTCATTATTACTTTGCTGGAGTCCACCTTTTTGAGTCCCACACCTCTCCGCGTTGCACACGAACTCTCTTTCTCTGTCATATCTGGAAACCGAGTCGACATTCCTTGGGGAAATGTCCTCATCATTAATGTGGCACTTTCCAAAGTTATTGCTTGTACCAACACATCTTGACCCTTGATCTTCCGGCTTTTTGTGATGACCCGAAAAATTTTGACTACTTTTAAATCAAACTCTCGATACGATTTAATATGTTAAGACTCGATAAGCAAAGTCTGTTAGGTTGAGTCTAAAAAAAAAAAAATTGAACTGTTCCATATATTCATTTGACCTTCGACCAATCCCGACGATTCACGAACAATTATTTGTAAATAAATATGTATGTATATGTATATATATATATATATATATATATATATATATATATATATATATATATATATATATAAATGTAAGTATATATAATAATTGGAGATAATAAAATATAAGTAATTAAGTTATTATTAAAATATATATGTATATAAGATTTATATACAAAACTAATAGTCAGATGAATATTGTAAAATATTAAAATGTATAAATTGTAAATATTCAATTTATGATATTATATATATACATTATATAATGTTACATAATTAAAATTGAAATATTAATAAATAAAATGTAATCACAAATTAAAATATAATTGTTATATTAATGTTATTACTTTTTTTATTATTATTAATATTAATATTAATATCAGTATTATCAATATCATTAGATACATATAATATATATATGAAATATAATACATTTAATTGATTATATTATTATTATTACTAATGTTATTGTTATCAATATTAATATCATTAATTAGTAATAACATTGTGATCTTAATTATCATTATGATTATTATTAGTAATAAAATTAACATTTAATAACATAATTACTAAAAACTATCTTTTTATTTAAAATTTTTATTATCATTATTTATAATATTAAGAGTATATATATATATATATATATATATATATATATATATATATATATAAAATAAATACAGAAATATAAATACAGAGATATTATATATTACAGATATATACAAAATCTGTTGAATCTCAACAAAAACTTTATTATTGATGATTCATGTCTACATTTGTTAAATATCAATATCAATTTGTATGAAATTGTTCCTTTCAATCCTTATTTAATTTCTTGACTGAAGTGGCAACAATCGATAACAGTGAAAGCGCACGAATTTTGTTAGCCATCATAATCCAATCTCATTCAATTTCTTCCTTCTTTTGTTTTCTGTCTCTGATTTTGTATATATGTTCACAATACCAACAAATTCTGTTGAACATCCTTATCTACTTTTAAATTTCTTCTTTCTGAGGGAATCAATCTGTCGACTCCATGATCACTACAAAACAATGTTAATTATTACATAAATCATTTAATAGGTTGTTACACGCTTCTTTCAATATCATTCAATCTATTAGTATATATTTTATATATATATATATATACTCACACTTACGAAGATGGAGAAAACAAAAACACCTTCTCTGCAAATCTTTCAACACATTATGATCTTGCTAATTTTTCACCACTATCTTCACTGATTACCTTCATGACACCATTGTTCTATCATCTTGATCACCCAGGTAACTCAACACCGAACCACCCACTTGATTGCTTTGTTTATCTGTTTTCTTGTTGAACCAAACGCCACCATTGAACACCCAAAACAATCATCACAATCTTTAAACTTAACCTGATTGTATTGTTCTTCTTTCATTCGTAAACCACCCAACCAACACACTATACTATTAACCGAAGAACAAACCAACATAAATAGGAGCCACCACCATGAATATCACCACCATGCATCACTCTCTTGAAACCACGACAAAACCACCTTCACCATCACAACCCACATCACCATAATCACCACCTTGCTCGATCAACACCAAACCACGTTGCCACATCCTGTGCTACTGCTATTATTCGCTATAAACACCACCTCAGTACACCACAAACCGTCACTCAAACTCAAGATAAACTGCTGCAACTTCGATAATATTTTTCTGTTCCAGCTAGTAACCGACATCACAACCATTCTTCTCAAATTTGGTGCCTGCAGCTACTTTCTTCTTTATATTCAATAAGCCCCTTACGTAATATAAGTGTTGTACAGAAAGTAATGAATAAAGGTGAACATAAGTGGAATATATGTGCAATTATTTTGGCCGACATATGCTAAAGCTAATATCCCACTTGTGTAATAAAGGATTAATTAATTCTTTAGAGATTACATTTGTATGAGCAATCTCGTTTGTGACCCAACCAAACATGCTCCCATACGTACCTTTATCAACCACTTTTGCTATCTTCTAAATTTTACTTTATTCGACAAAACAAAAAGGCACACCCCACACCAAAGTTAAAGGCTGCCGACATGATCATATGTGTAGTCTAGTGGGACGTTTGTTTTTCTTGTTAGGCCGTGACTTCATTCATGCTTGGGCCGAGAGCTTTCAGTTGTCTGATTGGGCCGTGAGCCAATTCTTATTTTAAGGTTGGGCCAGAAGGCTTCATTTAAAGCTTTGATCAATTTGGGTCGATTGGGTCTGCTGCTACTCTTTTCTATTTCCAAACAAGTGTAGAACGAACGATGATGAATGAATAATTGATTAATGACGAAGTTACGATGATGGTGATAAAACGAGGAAGAAGAGAATGATGATACTGATGTTGGTAATGAATAGTGAAACGATAACGTTGAAGTGAAGATGATTATGTCTGCGTAATATTTTCTTGATTCTGTTTCTGCTCCTACATCCTTTCAACTATTACCAAACCAAACCATCGGGTATAGTTTTCCTTTAAACAACTGAACCCTACAAAGTCCACACATTTAAATTAGTGGACTTATAAAGATTTCCTTATCGGACTAGAACGTTACTTTTGGGCCGTTTCTTGTTGGACTGCTATTGGGCCAGCAGCAAACCATCGACTATTTTCTTTGATAGTCGATGCTATATTTTTTTTTAGACGAACGATAGTATAAATATAATGATCTTGAGGTTAACGATTCTGAGGTTGATAGTGATTATGGTTTCATGATGATGATGAGTAAACTCGCTGTTGTTAATGTTGTGATGATGAAGAAATTATGTGATGATGATAATAGGAATGGAAGATTTATGATGATGAATTATAAAGAAGAATAATAGACAAATAAATGAGTTATATAATTTTCTATCCATAATTTAAAAGAGAAAGGAAATAGCAGAGGAGTGGTTTGGGGAACGGGAGGTCTCGGGTTCGAGCCCGGGCAAAGGCAGTTATTTTTCTTTTTGGAGCTTTTTCTTGTGAAGTAGTATTGTTATTACTCTTATTATTATTATTATTATTATTATTATTATTATTATTATTATTATTATTATTATTATTATTATTATTATTATTATTATTACTATTATTATTACTATTATTAAGTACTAATTATTAAGTATTGTATTAGTAAGTATTAAGTACTATTATTAATATATAAGTATTATTATTAATACCATTATTATTATCATTAGAAAAATCATTATTTTTATAAATATTATAATTATTAGTATTATTATTAACATTATTATCATTTTTAATCAAAATTTATAAAATTATCATTTAAGTTATTATTAGTATCGATATTATTATTAATACTATTATTATCATCATTATTACTTTCATATTAACAATATTATTATAACAAATAAATATTTTCTATATAAGAGTATATTATTTACAACTACCTCAATGCATCAAATTATATATATTAAGATTTACATATAACAAATTGTTGATTCTTAATATAACATTAATCATATGTATATATAAAAACTATAAAACATTAACTATATTAAATATATACAAGTTAAATATGTAAGATATATAATTTAAGATATAATGTATAAATTTATTCGAATATGATTATATGTGTTAATATACATATAAATGATATAGGTTCATGAATCCGAGGCCAACCCTGCATTGTTCAGTTCCGTCGTATGCATATTTTTACTACAAAAATATCGTATTATGAGTTTCATTTGCTCCCTTTTTAAATGTTTTTGCAATATATATATTTTTGGGACTGAGAATACATGCGCTTTTATAAATATTTTACGAAATAGACAAAAGTAACCGAAACTACATTATATGGTTGAATGATCGAAGCCGAATATGCCCCTTTTGCTTGGTAACCTAAGAATTAGTAAACCAGTCTACTAGTTGACGCGAATCCTAAAGACAGATCTATTGGGCCCAACAAACCCCATCCGTTGTAGCGGATGCTTTAGTACTTTGAGTTTTTATATCATGTCCGATGGATGTCCCGGAATGATGGGGATATTCTTATATGCATCTTGTTAATGTCGGTTACCAGGTGTTCACCATATGAATGATTTTTTTCTCTATGCATGGGACGTATATTTATGAGAAATGGAAATGAAAATCTTGTGGTCTATTAAAAATGATGAAAATGATCGATTATGATAAACTAATGAACTCACCAACCTTTTGGTTGACACTTTAAAGTATATTTATTCTCAGGTATGAAAAAAATCTTCCGCTGTGCATATGCTCATCTTAGAGATATTACTTGGAGTCATTCATGACATATTTCAAAAGACGTTGCATTCGAGTCGTTGAGTTCATCGAGATTATTATTAAGTCAATTATAGTTGGGTATATTGTGAAATGGTATGCATGCCGTCAACTTTCGATGTAATGAAAGTTTATCTTTTAAAAACGAATGCAATGTTTGTAAAATGTATCATATAGAGTTCAGGTACCTCGCGATGTAACTAAATGTAATGTATTTGTCCAGATGGATTAGGACGGGTCTCTACACTTTTTACCGATCACCGGAGATACAGTTTCCGGTACTGAATCAATGTCATCATCATTATCAATGTCCTGTGACTTATCATCATCCGAACTCTAATCTTTCGCAACCTCATCTTCATCATCTTCATCATCTTCAAAAGGGATCTCATATACCTCCCGCACCTCTTCTGTACCTTTAACGTAGACAATTGACTTTCCAATTTTTGCTTGGATAATTTCGTTGATTGGATTCTGACTCTTAATCTTGACTAACACTCTTCCTGAAACTAGGTTTTGGTTGTTATTAGTTAACTCGCAATTCTCTGTATCCAGAATTTGACCCCACCATCCTGCAATTTTTTGAAAGTTATCCTCTTTCCAGCAACCAATCGGTACTCCAAAGATGTTAATCCATGCCAATCTTCCTGGAGGGAGAAACCTTTTTTCCCATTTTCTGATGTTTGGGATCCATCTTTTGAGATTGTGATTTTCTTCCTTTATGATGTTATTTGCTGCATCTTCTGATTCGAACATGAGAATGACCTCCAATCCCCCCGTGTACTTTAGACTAAAGTTGTTTACCCCTTCCTCTTGGCAAAGCATCTGAATTTGATCCAAAACTTCTAAATTTTCTACCTCTCTAATTAATGATTTCTCCATACATTCTAGTACCGATTAGTCTTCTTCAATACTTATTAACCTTTCAATCTTCTCAGGGTTTTTGATGCTGGTTTGTGGCACGTATTTGTGTTTGTCTTCGTGTTTTGGGGTTTCTCTGTAATGTGACAGTTTAGTTCTATAGGTTCAGTTGGTTAACCGGTAGGATCTAGGTGGCAGTGGTGGAGGTGGTGGTGGTGGTGGAGGTGGTTTGAAGAATTGGTTGTTGTTGTGGTGGTGGTATGGTTGGAATCATTGTGGGTGTTTTGGGTGATCGTGAATATTTCGGTTAGGGTGTTGCTGGTTTGTGAAGCTAAAATGCTTTGCAACAGGGGTAGTGACGACATCTGCAAAAGCCCTTCCATCATTGAATGAATCTGTGAACCCCGTTTGGTTATTTCGTTGTTCGTTGATTCTAGGAAAGTCTTGCTCATGGAATCTGAAACTTCTTTCACCTTTAACTTGATTATTCTCCTTTTCACTTCGTGCTTTGTAGACCCTTAGATACCCCCTTCCAATGAGATGTTACTGAGTTTTGAGGCAAAGGAGTCTGGATCTGCTATTCCTTCGTATCTTATGAATCCAAATCTCTCTCCGTTTTTAGGTTGCTCCTGGCCATGTATATGTCGTTAACCCTTCCATATTTTTTAAACAGTCTCCATAGGTCCTCCACATTCCATGTTAGTGGATAGTTGAAGAACAAGAAGGAAGTCACATGTTTGCCGTTAACCCTTGAATCTTGTCGATGGTAGTTCTCGTTGTAGCCTCTGTGCACAGCCTCCGTGCTCCTCCATTTGCCATAACCTGCTCGTTGGTCCCTCTCTCCCTCGAAATGTTTCTCTCTCCATCTGTTTCTCTCTCTAGACATCTCTCTCTCCTTTAGGAATATAATTAGGAAAGATCAAGAATTTTATTTCTAAAATAAACAGATTACAAAGAACAAAAATTCCTCGATGAAACTATACAATAAACACAACCCGAAACTGAATCTAAACTAAATAACGAAACTAAAGAAAGCTCGAAGCATTAACAAGATCTAATGGACTATATGATTGAGAGGAAAATACTCGATAAGCACTCAGAATTCACCCTAATAAAGACATCACCTGAGAACAAGATGAGTTAGTAACTAGAAACAGTGATGAGTATTCAGGGACAAAGTAACCTGCTACCAACTCATTTAGCCTCTATTTAGGGATCCTTCTAAGGTTTCGAGAAAAAAACCTATTCCTTAACCGATCCCTTCTATTTAGGGATCCTTCTAAGTAACCTGCTACATTTCTATTCTATCATATTTATAGCTTAGGCCCCATTTGTCGTTTCGTTTTGTCGTATCAAAACTTAGTCAACTAAAGTAAGCAGTGTGCTAGCAACATTTTTATAAACTTGGGCCTTGGCTCAACGGCCATTATTCTAGTTCATATATATATATATATATATATATATATATATATATATATATATATATATATATATATATATATATAAAAGAGAAAATCATAATTATATAATCTTTTATCAAAAGATTGAATATTGACCTTTAAATGAGTTCATAACTATAATTCTCAATCATTGATTTGAATAATGATGTAACAATTTTCTTTATCTACAAATTCATTATGGGATCAGTCTTTTGGACCAAACCTATTTTAATTAAAGACCAAGTTAATTTTTATTTACTTTTACGATGCAAATATTTCAGTTTCAATTTACTTTTTTTACCTTTATCTTAGACATTGTAATTTTTTTTACTTAATCCAAGAGAGATAATAAATTTACTAGTCAACTCTCAAACATACCTTTACAGCCCCTCTCTCTCTCTCTCTCTTCGTCACATTATTTGTGTATCTCTCCTAACTTTCTTTTACACTTTCTCTCTCTTAAAAATCAACACACACCCAAAATCTTTAAACACAGATTGTGTTCATATCTTATAATATTAGATGCCACCACTAACACATTTTTCAGCTTTGAGTGGTGATTTCGGCGGTTTGTGAGGTCGTGACGGCAGTTTGACGATGGCGCCGACGGTGGTGGTGACGGCGGTTTGACGGTGGCGCCGACGGTGACGGCGCCGACGGCGTTTCAGTGGTGGTGATGACGTCAGTTTGTTGGGGGTTCGGTGGTGGTGATGACAGCGGTTTGTTGGCGGTGATGGCGACGGTTTGTTGGCGGTGATGGCGACGGTTTGTTGGCGGTTTGATGGTGGAGATGAAAACACAGATGATACAAAGTTAAAAAATTAGGTTTGAAAATTGTTATGGGTGTGTTGATACGAAAACGGCCATGATAGCAACATAGATTAACTTCATTTTGGGTTGAAAGTATCGGAAAATACTATTTTTACTTTTTTAATATTATAATCAATTAATTAATTAGTGATAATAATATAATAAAATAGAAACATAATCATTATACTTCCATTGATTTTTGGTTTATCAAGGTTGACTTGGTCCATTGCCTAAATAAGTTTGGTCCATATACATAAAGTCATTCATTATTCACTTGAAACTTCATCAATAAATTTGAATTTCAACCACTAATCTATAATCTACTAAACTCTATTAAAATGGCTAATTGATGACATCATGAAATAATTACTAATATAACTAATAGACAAAACTAGCTTACGAACCCTCGCTTCGCGGCGGGGGTTCGGTTTTCAATTTATTTTATTGCGTTTAGTTTTTAAAATTATTTCGTGGCTAACGATGATGTCATTGAAGCGCAACTCGAGTCGAACTAAAAGGTATAATCCGTGAAAGATTTAAATGTTATTTTAAATTAACAATATATGTGCATCTCCGTGTTTCGCTATGGAATTGTCGGCTTTTAAAAATTTAACGCAAAATCAACGTGTATGAAAAGTACCTCAAATATTTAGCGTTTTTTAAAAAGCGTTCATTTTGCGTATAGTTAGTGAGATTGTGTTCCTAAAATTATTTCGAGTTTAACGATGGTGCTGGAAAAATTTAACTCGTTGCGAGCGAGAAGATATGACCCGTTAAATATTTGGGTGGAGTTTATTTAAGAGTTTTTATGAAAATAGGTGTTTGACACTTTACCCCCCTGTGTGGGGGGGTCGATTTTAATTTTTGGAAATAGTGTGAGGTTTTTTTTGGAAAATTTTAAAAAGTTGGGAAAAGAGGGGGAAAAAGTGAAAGGACGAAAATGCCCTTAGTACTATTCATAAGTTTTGTTTAATAGTTAATATGATAATTTGTCTTATTAGTTATGAATAGTACTATTTAATATTTCATTTTTTCACACACCCAACCCCCTAACTTTCATTAAAATACAAATCGAACCCCCCATTTTATAGTACTATTTAATATTTCATTTTTCACACAACCAACCCCCTAACTTTCATTAAAATACAAATCGAAACCCCCATTTTATACCTGTATTCTAAAATATTATTTATCCCATCACTAACACTAAAAATATTGAATAATAACATTCACCACGCTACTACTGTGCTACTTTTTTTTTGTCTCATGAAGGGACCCGTCCTAATCCATCTGGACGAATACATTACATTTGGTTACATCACGAGGTACTTGACCTCTATATGATACATTTTACAAACATTGCATTCGTTTTTGAAAGACAAACTTTCATTACATCGAAAGTTGACAGCATGCATACCATTTCATATTATATCCAATTATAATTGACTTAATAATAATCTTGATGAACTCAACGACTCGAATGCAACGTCTTTTGAAATATGTCATGAATGACTCCAAGTAGTATCTCTAAAATGAGCAAATGCACAGCGGAAGATTTCTTTCATACCCGAGAATAAACATGCTTTAAAGTGTCAACCAAAAGGTTGGTGAGTTCATTAGTTTAACATAAATATTCATTTTCATCATTTTAATAGACCACAAAATTTTCATTTCTCATAAATATACGTCCCATGCATAGAGACAAAAAATAATCATTCATATGGATTGAACACCTGGTAACCGACATTAACAAGATGCATATAGAATATCCCCATCATTCTGGGACACCCATCGGACATGATAAAAACGAAGTACTAAAGCATTCCAAATTCCAGAATGGGGCTTGTTGGGCCCGATAGATCTATCTTTAGGATTCGCGTCAATTAGTAGACTGGTTTACTAATTCTTAGGTTACCAAGTAAAAGGGGCATATTCGTCTTCGATCATTCAACCATATAATGTAGTTTCGATTACTTGTGTCTATTTCGTAAAACATTTATAAAAGCGCATGTATTCTCAGTCCCAAAAATATATATATTGCAAAAGCATTTAAAAAGGGAGCAAATGAAACTCACCTAATGTATTTTGTAGTAAAAATACATATAACAAAACTGAATAATGCAGGGTTGGCCTTGGATTCACGAACCTATATCATTCATATGTATATTAATACATATAATCGTATTCGAACAAATTTAGATATATTATTATTAATGATATAATTTTTATATTAATAAATTATATGTTATTTTATATATTTAAGTAAACAACAATTTTAATATAGTTAAGTTTTATATTATATACCTGTTTATCTAAGAAATCTTTTGTTTACATAATATAGTTATAATAATACTAGAATAAGTATAATGATAAAAATAATAATTTTCTTAATAATAATATTGATAGTATTAATAATAGTTTTTATATAAAACTACATATTCAAAGTAATGATACTTTTTAGTAATGATTATATTAATTTTTAATAATAACAATACTCGTTAATGATAATCATTTTAATGAAAGTGATACTATTAATAATACTACTTATGCCAATATTAATAATTCTAATAATTATAGAAAATGATACTAATACTAATAATATACTTATGTTAATAATAATAGTTCTAATATTTATAAAATGATAATAATAATAAAAATATTCATAATCATACTAGTGATAATAATACTTAAAATGATAATTTTGGTAATGTTATTAATAATACTTATAATATTAATATGATAAAGTTAATAATAATGTTAGTAACGATAATAACAATAATACTTAAGGGCAATACAAAAATAATAATATTATCAGTGATGATAATATTATAAGGCTAGTAATAATAATACTAATAATATAATACTAGTAATAATAATGATAATGATAATAATAATTATATTAGTGATATTAACAATAATAATAATCGTGATATTTATAACAATTAATTTTAATAATAATAATATTAGTAATACTTTTAATTCTTGCAACTATGAGGTTAATAATAATTACTATATTACTAATAATAACAATCATAATAATAATAAATAATCATAATAATAAAAATAATAACAATAATAATAGTAATGATAATAATAATTATAATAATAAAAGAAAACTACCTTTAAAGCCCTCTAAAAAAATGCCCATAGCTGGGCTCGAACCCGAGTCCCCTCGCTCACCCAAAACACTCTTAACCCTCCTTCTGTCTTTCTATTCCTAATTATTATTAGAACTCAGTTATATTTATACCACATATTTCTGTTTCCTTATTTCATCTCCTTCTTCACATAATCCATTGACCAAGGATCAAATCTGGTTCATAATATGTTACTAATTAGTTTTAGGATAAAAAATACAGATATAGAAACAATTACTAAGTGTTCGAATGGATTGAAAAAAAATAAAAAGGAAACGAGTGTTCCTGCTGTGTCACGACATCCCCCAAAAAAATTAATTAATGATTTCATTTTGGTGATCGTTTTAGACAAACAATATAACACAAATTGTGTTTAAAACCACTCCTAGAAACTTTATCCATCGCCAATTTAACTGGAATCATAACAGATAGTAAGAATTTGATTGAAGAACATTAGTTGACTTTTAACAACCAAAACTTTGACTCTTAAATTAGAATTCGATATAATGAATTGGAGTTTGAGATTTTTCAGATAGTTTACATAAATGATTTCAAACACAACTGTATTTTTAGATTTTGCAAATTTATTCAATTTCGAGCTATTGTTAATCCCGGTCAAGAACACCAAGAACACTAAATCGAATTTTGAATTTTTGAACGCTTTATATATTAATTTCTACATGAATTGTGTAGAAATTCACTCCTAGAAACTTTAGGTTTCGTCACTTTAACTTGAAACATCAAAACCATCTCGAATTTCATGATGAACAATTTTGTTGACTTTTTAGCATTTAACTTTGACTCCAAAATTAGAAATCAAACGAAAAAATTAAGGATTAAGAACTTACAGATAAATCATATAGATGATTCCTAATAAGGCTGAAATTTTAGATTTTGTAATTTGATTTGAAAACGAGCCTTGAGTAAAAAAAATCACGTACAGAGCAGTGTACCCTTTTTCCTCTATTTTTCATGGTTTAAAACGCGTTTAACAGGGTTTATAATATATATAAAGAA
This sequence comes from Rutidosis leptorrhynchoides, assembly GCF_046630445.1. Lineage (NCBI taxonomy): Eukaryota > Viridiplantae > Streptophyta > Magnoliopsida > Asterales > Asteraceae > Rutidosis > Rutidosis leptorrhynchoides. The sequence continues at coordinate 388,608,834 of NC_092336.1, read as the reverse complement.
TGAATTTTTTTGTTTTGTAGTATCATAGAAGTCGACCGGTTATCACAGGAGAACAGAAGCCAAAGGAATTTAAGAAACAGATAAAAAAATGCGTAACTATATCTGTATTTATATTACTTATATAAATAAATCTGTATTTATACATCTCTATTTATTATTAATCTTAATACTTAATAAATTTACCATATTAATAATAATACACTTAATATTATATATAATAGTAATAAAATTTATAATAATATGATAGTAATAATAATATTATTATTATTATTAATGATAATGATAATAATAGTTATAGTAATAATATTAATAATAATAATAATAATACTAATTATAATAATACCAATATTAATAATAACAATAATAATAATAAAGTTATTAATAATAATATCGAAATACTAATAATAATACTAATAATTATATTAGTATAATACTAAATAAAAACAATAATACAGATAATAAATTTAATAACAATTAATAAGAATGGCGACAATAAAAAAATACGATAATAATAATCCTAGTAGTTATACTAATATTAATATTATTAATGATAATAATAATCTCAATAATAGTAATATAACAACTTATTTATATCAGATTTTATATATGTCTTTATATATTACATTAGAATTTATAATATTGACAATAATAATAATGAATTAATTTAACATTTATATTTTTAACTTGTAATTACATATAATATATTATCCTTACTTTTCATTAATTATGTATTACTTATTTTCTATAATAACATATACGAATATTTATCATTTATATATTTTATATATATAACATTATAACAATTATTAATACAATCATATATATACAAATTCATTATACTTAATTATTTTGTATCTTATTGTACATACTTAATTCTAATGTTTAAATTATATTTTATAATTTCGGATTATTATATACACTTACATTTATATATATATATATATATATATATATATATATATATATATATATATATATATATATACATATTTATTTACAAACAATTGTTCGTGAATCGTCGGGAACGGTCGAAAGTCAAATGCATATATGAAACAATTCAAAATTTTGAGATTCAGTTTAGCAGACTTTGCTTATCGTGTCGAAACCATATAAAGATTAAGTTTAAATTTGATCGGAAATTTCCGGGTCGTCACAGTACCTACCCGTTAAAGAAATTTCGTCCCGAAATTTGAGTGTGGTTGTCATGGTTAACAATAAATATGTTTTTATGACGAATATGAGTTAATAAATTGAGTTTTATCATTATTGAGTAATATGGATAAAATAATTCGGTTATTCGAAGTGTACGAATGAAGCTATCACTAAATAGTGAAATGAGAAAGACGTGTTTCATCATAACTTTTGACTAGTCATGGTCAAATTTAGAAAATAAGGTGCATCTTAACCTTTGACGTTGTCTTGGTTGAATTCCAGAATTCAAGGGATTTAAAGAAAATCTTCGAAATCTAAAAGATTTGATTCTTCGGTGAATAAGGAAATTAAGATCTCTATAATTAAATACGGTGATCTGCCTCGATTACTCTGTCTGATATTTCCATTATAAATTAAACTTTTTCTGTTCCATTATTTTCCACCACTCTGTAACAACCCGACATCATAAATCCCTTAGACGCGTACCAAAAAAAAATTTCTATGTCAGTGCATCTGGACGGCGTCCAGAATCCAGGACGGCGTCCAGCTCAGAAATGTGGGATGGCGTCCAAAGTTTGGGACGGCGTCCAGCTCAAAACAACTGGGACGGCATCCAAGCAATTGGGACGGCGTCCCAATGGCCTTCCAGCTACTGATCACGGGTCCAACTCACACGAGCGGAAAACCCGCTTCCCGACACTTTCAAATGAAAACCTTTTTACCACAAGTCAATATAAGTGAAACTAAGAGATTTTCATCATCAAATCAAGTTTTACATCAACGGGCCCACATCGCCCATTTTAAGAGTTTCATTCAAAAATAAAAGTTTCGACCAAATATAAGTTTAAGTTCCAAACGACACTAGAGCATGGTGTTTGGGGTTAAACTACCCAATCTCGGTCGAACTCCAAAAGTTAACACCCAAAAGCATCCCCTAACAAAACAAGCGGGAGATCACTAATCCAATGGAACGCTCTTACCCTTGTCAACGCCCGAGCCTATAAAAAAGGTAAACAACGAGAGGGTAAACAAAGCTTAGTGAATGCAATAATTATACGAATACATATATAATTATACCTACTTGCACACACTTACACAACCGCAAACATGCTAGCAAACAACATTAGCTTATCGTCGCAATAACAAGCTATAATTCACCAATACCCCCAAGCTAGCATAACAACCGCATATAAATATATCTCGAATAATATAATATGCTTACAACACAAATAACCATGGTTAACCAATAGTACAAGGGAACGGCGCTCGCGAAAACGCCATCGGTGTTCACAACATCCGTTAGGGCACTTAGCACCTCGCACCACTAACCCCTAGGGTGGCACCTTAACACCTCGGCACTTCACCCCGAGTGTCATCTTAACACCTCGATGCTTCACTCATTATTTTACGGAGTGGTGTCTTAACACCTCGACACTACACTCCTAGGTGGCATCTTAACACTTCGATGCTACACCCGAGTGGCATCTTAACACCTAGATGCTACACTCTTCACGTGAAACGTGGTGTCTTAACACCTCGACACTACACATTTCACGCTACAACAAATAGATACATTATATACCTACGCATATAATTATTCCACTCACCTCAAAGTCTTGTGAAAAGATACCCGAGCTTGCGAAACCTCAAAGTAACGTACCTATCACGTTATACATATTATTAAACGCAAACTCAAGTCGGTCAACCAATTCTTTCACCATTCCTAAGTCATTTTGACCCAAAGTGCAATCCCGACCCATTTTGCACCATTAACCCTAATAATGGGTCAACTTCACCAAAAACCCTAACCCTAGTCAAATATGGTCTTATTACATTTTTAAATCACCAATTTAACTCATTTTCACACATGCAAGATCACTTAGGTCATTAAAGACCCATTTGACCCATTTCAAAACCCTAGGTTAGTCACCATTTGGGTCTTCATGACCCAAACTTACCCAAAACCCCCAAATTACTCACAAATGGGTTTTATGTGCAACACTAACCCAAACCCTAACCCTTAAACACATTAAACTAAGGTAATCAAGTTTAGGGCTTACCACCACAATCAAAACGAAGCTAACGAGGAGATGAACAACTTTAATTCTCGAGCTAGAACCCGAAACAAGCTTCTTCCTCTCCTATTTGAGCTTTCTCACACTTAAATGCACTCTCACTCTAGAATTGAAGTGGATGAGGTTTGGTGGTTGGAAATAGAGTAATGAAGCTCAACAAAACTGATCTAGGGCCTTTAATTTGTCCACAAAGTGAAATTACCAATATACCCATCTAAAATATTTAAAAACCCAATTCTGGCTCGACAGATCATCTGGACGGTGTCCAGATTTCTGGACGGCGTCCAGGCCTTCATAATGGGACGGCATCCCAGATGTTTGGACGGCGTCCCAGATGTTTGGACGGCGTCCAAACCAAAAAGAAAACAGGATCTTACAACTCTCCCCCACTTGAACCGGATTACGACCTCGCAATCCACGCCGCATGACAAGCAGGAAGATAAACCAAGACAAACTCTTCGGGCTCCCAAGTAAACTCAGAGCCTATACTTCGACACCATTGGACTTTAAAATTCCTCACCTCCTTATTTCTCAATTTCTTAACCTTTTCATCAAGTATAGCAACCGGCTCCTCAACATACTCTAACTTATTATTTAGCTCAATCTCGTCTAACGACACCCACGAAGAATCATCCGCAAGACACTTACGGAGATGGGAAACATACAATGTATTATGGATCCCCGCAAGTTCTTCTGGTAATTCCAAACGATAAGCAACTTCGCCAACACGAGCTAAAACTTTAAATGGCCCAATAAACCGAGGAGCTAACTTTCCCCGTTTTCGAAATCGAATAATACCCTTCCAAGGCGAAACCTTAAGCATCACCATATCACCTTCTTGAAATTCGATCATTCGTCTACGTTTATCGGCATACGACTTGTGTCTATCTTGAGCCTTCTTCAAATGTTCCCGAATAATATCAATCTTGTTATTCGTCTCCAAAACCAAATCGGTACTCCCGATTTCCCTTTGACCAACTTCACCCCAACAAATTGGAGTTCGACACCTTCGCCCGTAAAGCATCTCATAAGGTGGCATCCCGATACTAGTATGATAACTATTATTGTACGAGAATTCCACCAAAGGCAAATGCTCATCCCAACTACCACCAAAATCAATAATGCACGCCCGTAACATATCTTCCAAAGTTTGATTCGTACGTTCGGTTTGACCGTCCGTTTGAGGATGATATGCCGTGCTCAATTTCAATTGCGTTCCCATATCTTCGTGAAACTTTTCTCAAAACCGAGATGTAAAACGGGTATCTCGATCCGAAATAATAGATATAGGAACCCCATGTCGCGAGACCACTTCCTTGATAAACAACTTAGCTAAGGCCTCCGAAGATGTCGCTTCTTTAATGGGAAGAAACAAAGCACTTTTCGTCAATCTATCAACTATTACCCAAATCGTGTCAAGTTGGGTTCTCGCCGTCTTAGGTAACTTTGTTATGAAATCCATGGTAATGTCCTCCCATTTCCATTTTGGGATTTCTAACGGTTGCAACTTACCATACGGCTTTTGGTGCTCGGCTTTAACTTGCAAATAAGTAACACATTGCTCAACATATTTAACAACATCACGCTTCATGCCCGGCCACCAATAATCTTTCTTCAAGTCAAGATACATTTTCATCACGCCCGGGTGAATGGAATATTTTTGACTTATGTGCTTCATCAAGTAGCACCCGTCGGTAATCACCCATCTTAGGCACCCACACCCTTGATTGAAAAGACAACAACCCACGCGAACTCATAGTAATAAACTCCGATTGGCCCACGATTCGCTCCGTATGCTTGTTGTGAACGTAAGCCTCTATTTGAATCTCACCAAGCTTCACAAGAAAATCATTAGTAATAATCAAATGTAACGATCCCACTTTTATCGCCGGATGTTGACTCTTTCGACTCAACGCATCCGCGACAACATTCGCCTTACCCGGATGATAAAGTATCTCACAATCATAATCTTTCACCACATCCATCCACCTACGTTGGCGATAATTCAAATCTCGTTGATTAAAGAGATGTTTCAAACTCTTATGATCCGAATAAATCGTACACTTGACACCATACAAGTAATGGCGCCAAATTTTCAACGCATGCACAACCGCCGCCAACTCAAGATCATGAGTCGGGTATCTTGTTTCGTGTTCCTTTAATTGTCGTGAGGCATACGCGATGACTTTATCTCTTTGCATTAGAACACACCCGAGACCATTTAAGGAAGCATCACAATAAACCACCATATCTTCTACCCCTTCCGGCAACACTAACACCGAAGCTTGACACAACTTCTCTTTTAACAATTGAAAAGCAATCTCTTGCTCGTTCTCCCAATTAAACCTAGCATTCTTTCTCGTCAACTTCGTCAATGGAGAAGTAATCTTAGAAAAGTCTTGGATAAACCGACGATAATAACCGGCCAATTCGAGAAAACTTCGGATTTCCGTAGGCGTAGTCGGTCGTCCCCAACTCTTTACCATCTCGATCTTCCCCGGGTCTACTTGAATACCGTTTTCATTCACAATATGACCAATGAATTGAACTTCCCTTAGCCAAAATTCACATTTAGAGAACTTTGCATACAACTTCTCCTTTCGTAGCGTCTTCAATACTTCACGCAAATGACGTTCATGTTCGTTCATACTTTTCGAGTAGACTAGTATGTCGTCAATGAACACTATTACCGACTTGTCCAACATAGGTTGGCACACTCGGTTCATAAGATCCATGAATGCCGCCGGTGCATTCGTAAGACCGAAAGGCATCACAACAAACTCAAAATGCCCATAACACGTTCGAAAGGCCGTTTTCTCAATGTCTTCCTCACGGACCCGCATTTGGTGATAGCCGGACCGTAGGTCGATTTTCGAGAAATACGTTGCACCTTTAAGTTGATCAAACAAATCGTCAATCCTAGGTAACGGATAACGATTCTTGATCGTCACTTTATTCAACTCCCGGTAATCGATGCACATCCGCATACTACCATCCTTCTTTTTTACGAATAAAACCGGAGCGCCCCATGGCGAAGCACTCGGTCGAATAAAACCCTTCTCAAGCAACTCTTGGGTTTGATTTAACAACTCTTGCATTTCCGTTGGCGCTAAACGATAAGGAGTTTTAGCAATGGGAGTAGCTCCCGGAACCAACTCAATGCGAAATTCAACTTGACTTTCCGCCAGAACACCCGGTAACTCATCCGAAAAAACGTCTTCGAATTCACTTACCACCGGAATTTCACGAATGGGTGGTGGCTCATTACGAGTATCAACAACATGAGCAAGGAAAGCCATGCCACCGGGAACAACGAGACGACGTGCCCGTGCAAAAGTGCAAATCGGCACCGGTCTCCTTCGCTTATCACCATGAATAATCAACTCTCCCCCACTTGGGGTCTTCACACGAATAAACTTATCATGGCATGCAATATCGGCTCTATAACGATCGAGCCAATCCATACCAATGACAATATCAAAATCGTCCAAGGTCATTGGAATGAGATCAATTTTAAAGGTTTCGGCACCGAAAACAACATCACAATTTTCACACACATCAACCACTATCACCGTCTTGCCGTCCGCTATTTCGACTTCCACCGGACGACTTAACTTAGCTAACGGTCTATCAAGTTTAGGCACAAATTTAGGAGACACAAACGACAAATTTGCACCACTATCAAATAGAATTCTTGCCGGATTAGAATTAACCACGAAAGTACCTGAGACAACTTCGTTTGATTGCTTGGCTTCATCATTGGTCATCAAATAATTTCGACCCCTTACCGTACCCGCCGCCTTCTCTAACCGCTTAACATTATCATTGAAGTCGGGACACTCCGGCTTCTTATGCCCTTCTTTTCCGCAATTAAAACAAGTGATTTTGTTTCCGGAAAATGGTTTCGGAAATTCACGAGCCATATGACCCGGTTGCCCACAATTGTAGCACGCATAAGAAAAACCACCGGTAGCGCCCTTCTTCACGCTATTGACACTTTCGGAACCCTTCTTGTTCTTGTTCTTCTTGTTTGAAGAGTTAGAGTAACTAAAACCTTCAAACTTTCTCTTTGAAAAAGTGAAATCACTCTTCCTTGGAACCTTCGGTTCAAAACCCCGAGCCAACTCGAATAGTTCTTCAAAAGTCTTAGCCATTCCCCGACTAATCTTACCCTTGTACTCATCATTCAAGGTATGGTAGAAATCCTTCATTAACTTGTGATCATCGCCCACATATTCCGGGCAAAAACGAGTCTTTGCCAAGAAGGTAGACTTGAGTGTAACCAAGTCCATTGACCCTTGTTGCAGATGGTGCAACTCGTCCCGGATTCTATCGAGATCGGATGAAGTTCGGTATTCTTTGAAAAATTCTTTCTTGAACTCCTCCCATGTCAAGCCCATACATTGTTCTTCGCCATATAAGTTGATTTTATCGTCCCACCACAACTTAGCTTCCTCCCGCAACATGCTTGAACCAAACCTTGTTTTCTTCTCAGGAGGGCATTCCGCGGTACGGAAAGCTCCCTCGATATCGGAGATCCAACATGTACTCTTTAAAGGATCTCGCACCCCATTAAACATCGGGGGTTGAGTGTCCTTGAAATTCTTATAATAGAAGTCCCGCCTTCCTTCACCTCCTTCACCACGAGGATAAAGGTTTCTAGCATCAAGGGCCTCTTCGATAGTGGCCTTCATTCGTTCATTTATCAAATCGGTCCCTGCCCATCGACCGAATCTTGAAAGACCTTTCGGACGTCCGTAAGAAAATCCGCTTTTAACTTTTTAAAGACGGCCTCAACCTTGGCCGAAAACTCGGCGTCCTCGCTTGTACTTCCGTTATCATGATCGGGACCGTTTCTCGTCTTCATTCTATAAAACGGAATAGGTTAAACCATGTAACAAAAAGACATAACACATAAGTATATACATGTACACCACACTACTCCATCCTGCTCGACAATCGTCGTACATTACTCGTTTGACACGATTTGCACCCGTAACAACGGTAGCTAATCGTTGTTACGCGAGCACGTCGCATTAACTTGCTAGTACAACGTACGTCTTGCTTGATGATTGCTAAACACAACACAAAACAATTAGCACAAGGTTAATTCTCATAAACCAAAGCACTAACAATTCCCGATTAGACCCAAAGTCCTACAAGTCCCGCATAAAGCGCTCACACAATAAAGTCTAAGTCTAGACACCTATCTCAAGTCGCCTAAATCCCTTAGACCATGCTCTGATACCACTTGTAACAACCCGACATCATAAATCCCTTAGACGCGTACCAAAATTTTTTTTTCTATGTCAGTGCATCTGGACGGCGTCCAAAATCCTGGACGGCGTCCAGCTCAGAAATGTGGGACGACGTCCAAAGTTTGGGACGACGTCCAGCTCAAAACAACTGGGACGGCGTCCAAGCAATTGGGACGGCGTCCCAATGGCCTTCCAGCTACTGATCACGTGTCCAACTCACACGAGCGGAAAACTCGCTTCCCGACACTTTCAAACGAAAACCTTTTTACCACAAGTCAATATAAGTGAAACTAAGATATTTTCATCATCAAATCAAGTTTTACATCAACGGGCCCACATCGCCCATTTTACGAGTTTCGTTCAAAAATAAAAGTTTCGACCAAATATAAGTTTAAGTTCCAAACGACACTAGAGCATGGTGTTTGGGGTTAAACTACCCAATCTCGGTCGAACTCCAAAAGCTAACACCCAAAAGCATCCCCTAACAAAACAAGCGGGAGATCACTAATCCAATTGAACGCTCTTACCCTTGTCAACGCCCGAGCCTATAAAAAAGGTAAACAACGAGAGGGTAAGCAAAGCTTAGTGAATGCAATAATTATACGAATACATATATAATTATACCTACTTGCACAAACTTACACAACCGCAAACATGGTAGCAAACAACATTAGCTTATCGTCGCAATAACAAGCTATAATTCACCAATACCCCCAAGCTAGCATAACAACCGCATATAAATATAACTCGAATAATATAATATGCTTACAACACAAATAACCATGGTTAACCAATAGTACAAGGGAACGACGCTCGCGAAAACGCCATCGGTGTTCACAACATCCGTTAGGGCACTTAGCACCTCGCACCACTAACCCCTAGGGTGGCACCTTAACACCTCGGCACTTCACCCCGAGTGGCATCTTAACACCTCGATGCTTCACTTATTATTTTACGGAGTGGTGTCTTAACACCTCGACACTACACTCCTAGGTGGCATCTTAACACTTCGATGCTACACCCGAGTGGCATCTTAACACCTCAATGCTACACTCTTCACGTGAAACGTGGTGTCTTAACACCTCGACACTACACATTTCATGCTACAACAAATAGATACATTATATACCTACGCATATAATTATTCCTCTCACCTCAAAGTCTTGTGAAAAGATACCCGAGCTTGCGAAACCTCAAAGTAACGTACCTATCACGTTATACATATTATTAAACGCAAACTCAAGTCGGTCAACCAATTCTTTCACCATTCCTAAGTCATTTTGACCCAAAGTGAAATCCCGACCCATTTTGCACCATTAACCCTAATAATGGGTCAACTTCACCAAAAACCCTAACCCTAGTCAAATATGGTCTTATTACATTTTTAAATCACAAATTTAACTCATTTTCACACATGCAAGACCACTTAGGTCATTAAAGACCCATTTGACCCATTTCAAAACCCTAGGTTAGTCACCATTTGGGTCTTCATGACCCAAACTTACCCAAAACCCCCAAATTACTCACAAATGAGTTTTATGTGCAACACTAACCCAAACCCTAACCCTTAAACACATTAAACTAAGGTAATCAAGTTTAGGGCTTACCACCACAATCAAAACGAAGCTAACGAGGAGATGAACAACTTTAATGCTCGAGCTAGAACCCGAAACAAGCTTCTTCCTCTCCTATTTGAGCTTTCTCACACTTAAATGCACTCTCACTCTAGAATTGAAGTGGATGAGGTTTGGTGGTTGGAAATGGAGTAATGAAGCTCAACAAAACTGATCTAGGGCCTTTAATTCGTCCACAAAGTGAAATTATCAATTTACCCATCTAAAATATTTAAAAACCCAATTCTGGCTCGACAGATCATCTGGACGGCGTCCAGGCCTTCATAATGGGACGGCGTCCCAGATGTTTGGACGGCGTCCAAACCAGAAAGAAAACAGGATCTTACACACTCCAATACTTTCTTTCTTAGTTCATACATTCAAAAGATTGTAAAAATGCTCAATCCCGTTCTAATCCTTGATATTTTCCTAATTATCATTTCCGTCATCCTTCTTTCCAATCTTCCGCCAGAGAAATATGTTTACTTCTACTATTACCTTGGGTGATACTATTCTTAATTATACCGTGTCTTTATATTGCTATTCTTATTAATATCCATGGTTTGTGACCTCCGTGTTGTTTTTGGGTTTTATATTTTCTCTTATATTTTAGATCTCTTTGCCTTTTTATTATCCTCTCGACCTCTAGTAAAGCGAGTAACGGTCCAGAATTCGTAAGTATGGAATTTCGAATGAACTTAATGTTCTAAACAAGAAAGAACGAAATCGCTCGATTTGATTTGTCAAATTACCCGAATCACTGAGAATAGAACTATCAAGAATATACCTTCTTGATATGTTCAGAAGTTAAGCAGAATGAAAGAGTTATGTAACATGGCACATAATGACGTTATGATCTGTGAATCATTACGTTCCATTAGAAAATTCAGCATGACTTACCATAATATAATCACGTTGATCAAGTGTCATTATATTATACTAACTCATGCATCAGTTCCCAACATTACTTCAATATCATTCATATTTTAAGCTCGAAAGTTTACAAAATATAGAAACTAACAGTTTCTATATGATATAACACTGATAGCACTAAGAGATTAATGATTTCAGATAAGAATAGTTATGAAAATATCTTCAGAAATATGGAGGATATTTATAATGAAAGATACGATGATATCTTGGAATTCTAATATCGAAGGATGGTGAAGAAAATTTGTCCGCAAGATTTTGGAGTCAGAAGCAAGGTATTCGCTAATGATTCCATCAGAAACAGAATCATCAGGTTCTTAATGTACAAGTTTAGTCCTTGTGATTTGTTCAGAGACTCCTTCGTAGTTTGCTTAATCAATTTTTCAGTTTCAAACTTTTTCTGAGCTTTGCCAACATACAATTCTTTATCATCAACTTTTGACTGTTAAGGTCGTTTACAGTTTTTGTTGCTTCATTCAACTTTTCAAAATTCAGAGAATTAATTCGCAGACTGGGTGCTTTTCAGAATGAAAGGTCATAGTTCTAAGAGATAAATGTTATATGGATACATATAACTGTTGATGTGGAAATGTTGCGAGACTCACAATACAGATTTGCTGATTCCCGATAATTGGTATGGCAATTATTGTTACAAGATGCGGATGAGTGCATGATGAGACTTCAATAGATAAATATAGTGATTTTGTCGGAGAGATTTAAGCCAAGGAGCAACGAGGTTGCTGGTACGTCTGCTGGCAATATGATGGAATATAAAAGGTTCCCCGGTAATAATAAAAGAGCACGCATATATATCAAGGTTATAATAAGGTTGTTTAGAACTAAAAGTCGAAGTTGACTTGTTGGAGCTGTGACAAAATTGACTAATTTGAAAAGAATTGAAATGTTATTTTCGGTAATAACAACGCCAAAGGAGCTAGCACTGATATGTGTTAAACGTTTACTCAGTTTCCGAGAGTTTTTCAGGTGCATAACTATATACATCAATCTTTTCTTCCGTAGATGATATAACACCCTAGATTTTTTTTATCACAGCGGAAGTATTTAAAACAATCATAACATATTTATTTATTAAACACAAGCATTTATTATTTAAAAACCCACAATATGGTGTTACTTAACAAAACAGTTCCTTTATTACAAAATCACGACATCAGAGTTCCAAAGGTTGTCAAACATATTTACTAGACATCCCATCTTCACCCAAAAGGTAGCATGAAATAATCATCAACCTGCAGGGAAGGTGAGGGGGATTAGCACGAAGCTAAGTGAATGAAACTATCATAACAGCATTAGCATACAATATCAAATCATACAACTGTGGGTAACAACTAACAACAAATAACTTTGCCATCCCAGAGGACCGGCGGCCAGGCCTGACCTGCAACCCTAGTTGATCGGGCTAGAGTCTACCAATAGTTCCTGTTACTGACTCGTTCGCATAGTAATCCAGACGCAACGGATGCGTCATTCAAAGCTATACTACACAGATAGTAACGCTCGAACCCAACCTCACAAATCAAGGTTGACCTCATGAGTCCAGCCTCACAAATCAAGACTGACTCCCGGCATTCGACCTCACAAATCAAGATCGAATCAACTGGTGCACATATAATCATATAATCATCACATCATATCAACAATATACTATCATGACAATCTAATCGGGCGGTCATAACAACAGTAGCACAACTTGCTACTCTATAGTAATATCCGAAAGGACAGTTCCACTCACTGATATCCACAAGTACTCAGTGGTCTAATATTACTGAGTCTTCTGCTTACTCTTATCACCTGAGAATAATACAATCTAAATCAGTAATCATGTCTCAAATATGTACTGAATCAAAAGCACTGTTTTGGTCGAATTGATTTTACAAGAAATTCATACAACATATCTATAACATCAAACAAGTATTAAAAACACTTTTCACACAAGATTCATGTCAAAATTCATTTTACACACTTTTTTGGCATAAACCCTAAAATTACTATTTTAAGAAATATTAATCAAACAAGTCATGCATATAAATATACTTGGTATATAACATATATAGTCTATATCGATCATCAATTTTATCATACAACCATCAATTCTCAAAATCTAATCATTTACTCTTTTTTTAGCCAAACTTATAAAAACTATACTTTTAATTCATACAAATCAACCATGTTTTAACTATACCAATCATGAAAATATTATATATAAAACATGTATAGTCATCAACAATCTTTACTAAAAGATAACAAATAACTAGATTCAATCATTTACCCTAATCATACTAAAACTTATAAAATATACCAAAAGTCATGTATATAACATAACCAATCTATAACCATATCAATTATCAATTTCAACTTATGAACGATATATAATTTAATTCAAGCATATAATTATTCAAGTTTCATATATAAACTTACCAAACTAGTCTAACTATCAAAATAAATCAAAAGTATTGAATCTTCCCTATTTGGTACTAGTCGTGAATTGCTTGCACAAAAGAGCACAACACTTTTACTAGTTTAAACTTTAATAATCAAAGTGTAGTTGATAGGTTAGAAAGGATGTTCCTGATTATGTTTACTTTTGTTTCTAAAAAAAAATAACAACATAAGGCAATGAGTGTTAAATCAATCCAAACCTTACATACAACATGATTAAACAATAACGATTCTCAACTGTTACAAATAACAACATGTAACTAGATTTAGTCATTATCATATTTGTAATAAAATTTATATAAACTAATAGACAATCAAAATAAATTAAAGTAATTAAAGGATTTAAACCTTTGCCAAATTGTTCCTCCTGTGGGTCGTTAGTACGAAGATAACACCATCACTAATTTGGTTGTTTGATTATGAGATTTAAAAGAGAGGATAGTTAGACGGGAGTGTAAAGAATTTTAGGTAGTCCATGTGTTTGATTTTCTTGTCAAAAGGGAGAGGAATAGATAAGGACCCGACATTAAACAAATGTAACCTTCTCTTAATTTTTAAGTGGTATTTTATCCGTTATCTTATATATAACTAGTTAAAGACCCGCAAATTCGCGGGTTTCTTTTAAAAAACAATGTATAATCAATGTATCATTAGAGCTATTATGATAGGATCGATTACTATACGCGGTGTTTAATTAAGAAGAGCTTACGTTCGCTTCCTTTTTTAAGGAATTTTGTTATAGAAAGTAGAAATTGGTTTTTTATTTTTTGAGTATGTGAGGACCATTATGAGTCCGTTAACGGACGTAAATTGTAAAAGTACATTTTTGCAAATGTCAAATATATAACAATGGCATATAGAGTTGTAATTACTTACATCCATTAATTTGCTTGAAAACAAAGGAACCAATGAGAGCGCGACGTGGCGCGAAATCACATGTGATTAAAAAAAAAAAAAAAAAAATTCGAATTTTTTTTCGAAATTTTTTTTCAAATTTTTTTTTTTACAATCACATGTGATTCTGCATGTCAATCACATGTAATTGTAAACCTAATCACATGTAATTATACATGTCAAATCCAATCACATGTGATTGTATAATTCAATCACATGTGATTATGCAGGTAATCACATGTGATTGTAAAGAAAGATTCGGAAAAAAAAAATCGTAAAAAAAAAAATTTCAAAATTTTTTTTTTAAAAAAGAAATTTCGGGAAAAAAAAATTTGAATTTTTTTTTTCCAATCACATGTGATTTTCGTGCCACATGTCACGCTCTCATTAGTCTCTTGAATCTCAACTTAATTTATGGATTCAAATGAATATTCCTAATGACATATAATACATATTAAGGTGAAGTTTATTGCAGATAAATACTGATTTTGATGTATTTATAAAATAAAAATAAGCTCAAGAGACCAAAAAACATGTACCAATAGGTTCTCAAAAACTGATGACACAAGTATCTTTGCAAGACAAACAAATAATCTGCCTATTGCATAAACATAAACGCAAAAGGTTTGCATGACAATTCAAATTATTACTCCGTACCATATAATGTTGCATAAACCTATATGCATACCAATTATCTGTAGTCATCTGCAGTCTGTAGCAAGTGCCAACAAATAGATTGTGACACAAATAGTTGATGTTGAGCTCGTAGCCACAGCTGCTCAAAAATGGTTAAAATAATTAGTATATTCGGAGTTGCGCTAATTGAAAAAATATATATTACTTTAAAATTAGTCGTCTAACATTTTAAATGAGTTGTTGATGGTCATCAATTGTTGCTCAGTTACAAGCTCCAATTGAATTATAAGTAGTTACAAATGGATTTACAATAAAATAAAATATGAAACATATACAATATGATAACACTAAAGAGGTATTAAAAATATAAAACATATACTTGGTTATGATACCTGATCAAATGTCATGTTGGCATAATCAGCGATCGAGATATTATAGGAACACCGATTTGATAACACCAATGAACCAGAACCAAGATATATAAGATAACAAAACTAAGGATCCAAGAGACGTTATAAAGTCTGCTATCGAGGATATCGCACTCTAAATGCAAAGGATACTTTACTCCATAGTGAACTTATTGTTGGGCTTTGCTTACATTTGTTGTCAAGTTTCATCTACAAAGGCATGAAAATGTAAATATAGGGTGTAATGAGTTATTGCAAGTACCTTTGGTTTTGTAGAGTTTATCTGATGGTCCTCGCCTGCTTCATTGACAAATGAAGCTGACAAGTAAGTCATCATCACAAAACATTTTCGATGACACTTATTTGTGCATTTAAGTATGTTAATCAAATTGTACATGAGATACGAAGGTAATTTATATAGATAGTCACACCCATATTGCCACCTACTTTAGTAAATCAAAATCAAAGTTTTCGATTAAAAGGAATGGTCAAATAGTAATTCCTTCTTTATTAAGACTAACCTCTTAGTGAGAACCATTTTACCATGAGATGTGATGTATGGAAGTTACTTGAGGCTTCATTCAGTTCACCCACAACACCAGTGTGCTCCCAGCTTCTGTCACTGACATGTACCCTGCATACATTTATAGTCAATTAGTTAGACAGATTTTTTTTTCTTATTTTGACCAACTGATACAAATAAATTTTGGTACTTATTCAAGAATCACTTGAAATGTGACTATAGCTAAGAATTAGTAAAACACCTAGCAACTTCTTATAAAAATTCAACCTTGTAACCGATGTATCAGTTCAACCTACAGAAGAGTCATAATTCCCAACAATATATAGTTATTAGTTATTTTCCACAAAAGGAAACATAAAAGAACAGATACAAAATGAAAAACATCTTGTATCTGTGAGCCAGTTAAATACTATAAGCAGAACCCTTTTCAAGTTAAATTCTAATTTTTGGTGTTATAGCACATCCATCATTAAAAATGTTACTTCGAATTGAAATTTGGGCTAAAACTGACAATAAGAATTAGATTTAATTCCCCAACAAAAACAGGTAGCTTCCAGTATCTACGCATAACACAACATATCATATATGATTGAAATAATTTATACGGAGTACATCAATGTAAAGTCCAACTTACCAACATGCCGAGACTTAATTCCTTCACATAACACATGGATGAAAAGATCCTCATAAATGAGTAAAGCTTAAAAAAAATTAACATTCAATCTAATTTGATGTGGAAGATTACTTTACACGAAAGCAATTCAAAACCAATAAGACATATAACACATTTATACATACATCGAAAGTGAAACGTGAATATGTATTCGAAAAAGGGTTTAGTCAAAATACACCGATCAAAAAAACCCGGTGACTGTCATAAAGCGTATTGGCCCATTATGAAATATTAAAATTACACCTGGCAATTGAGACCCATAGTCTCAAATTTGGGTCAATCGAAAACTGTTTTGACCCATTTGATCCATGACCAATTTCAACCCAAAACCGTTTTGACCCATATCCCATTTCAGCCCAAAACCATTTTGACCGTTACCCAACCCGGCCCATCCTGACCTATTTGCCAGGTTAAAATACAACGTTCGAGAAATTGCAGTCATTTAAGAAATTAATAGAAAAGATGACAAAAATAGTATTTTTTTTTTTCAACAAAGTAGAGTGATTAGTTAAAAAGTAATCACTTTTAAAAAACAAAATCAGTTATAGTAAAAGACTAAACTAACCTCACGAGTCACGACCACCACTAATGGTGTCATGTCTCACACATCTTATGATGTTTCTTCCAAATCTTCGTAAGAAACTCAATCTTAAAACGTCTATTTCAGTAGTTATTTTGATATAGTCGCTTCCGGACAGCATCCGAATTCTGCTCAAAGTTGAATCGTCTCATATATTTCATTACTTGAGTTATGCCCCTTTGGCCTTTCAGATGGTTCGCCCTGTTATTTTAATAACGTTAGCTTAATCCATTACATTCTTAAAATCAAAATTTCAATGAGCACCATTAAATCTCATACTTTTATTATTCATATACATATACTACTAATCATATAAGCTCTAATCTCTACATATACATATATTTTATTATGTATTTGAGTTATTAGTAGTAAATACCAATGACTTTTGTCGTATAAGTTTAGGAAGATCAAATACAGGTCGAAGATGAGAAACAACGTACAATCTATTAAATTACCATCAGAGGACTCTGTTACCACATCAAAGAAAACAAACCCATATCGTCAAACCTCATAAATAAACAAAAAAAAAAAAAAAAAAAAAAACATCGAGATAGCAAAAAGTCAACCTGTATGGTCTTGACTGAAGGTTTATTGATCTTCTTCAAATGAGTTCTAACTCTTCACATCTTTTTCAACTCTTCACAAATTCAACCGTCGAACTCATTTTTGTTCTTCCACTTCAAACTGAGTAGATGGTATTATACTATCGCAAGACCATTTTTCAAGCTAAAAATCATAGAAAAGACTACAAATAACCAAATAAAAAAAGGAAAGCATGGCATATTTACTTTATTAATTGCAGTGTTATGTCCCCGCTCGGTAAGTAGTTACTTAAGCGAGCTAGCTACCCTTGCTTCAATCGCTTCACGCCTGTCACCAATTGTTAGTCTACGATTGAAGTTAATGTGCCATCCACAATCAATAACCGCAATAAAAACTAATTTGTAGATAGCAAATTGCACTATATGGTTACATGTTTGTATTACATTATATAGCAATTAATTTATACGTACTTACAGATCACATGTTTTTATGCTAACATAGCATACTTATTTGTCTATGCCTACATAGTATACCATCTATTTTATACTGCATATTATACCTACATGCTTCTTACCAACATGTTTACGTATACTTATTGTACTTACATGACTTGTTATACTTGCATATTTGACACTCACATATTTTAATTATATGTTATATTACTCAATATTGTTATATGCTTTATTTACCTATATATATCGTATTGGAGTATACATTATTCATGGTAAAGCTTCTATTTTGCCAACTTTACTTGTATATTTTTACTTCACATATCGGATTTCATGGTTCTTTCTGGTCGGAGGTCCCTAGGAAGCAGCCTCTCTGCTCTACAGAATAGGGAGGGACGACTTCCTCTACCTGGGGACCGATAGGTATCCTGGGTAGAAGAATGACTTCCCTTTTACTTTAGGGTAGAGGAAAGGACTGCCTACATCTAACCTCCCCCATACTCCACTTTAGTGGAATTGGGTATTGTTGTTGTTGTTGTTGTTGTAGATAGCAAAACAAACGGAAAAAGTAGAACCGTAAAATATAAGATTACCTTTCAGCAGAAAAATTTCAGAAGCAACCAAAAAGTTGGAGGTGCACCTAAGAAAACCATAATCAAACAATTAAACCCTTGAAAATCATGCAGTCAAATTAGCAGAACACTAATGCAATACACCATAAAAATAATAAACTGGATATTAACCAAATAGCTATCACCATGACCATGAAATATCAGAGGATAAAAAAAAAGATAGCAGAATACCAAACATCAATAGCATCAAATGATTAAAAAACGTAAGGGACAATCTCAGTCGTTTTCATATATGATATGTAACTTTGTTTGCTTCAATCTCAATGATTTTTGAATTTAATCTGTATCTTGTTGCATCCTTTTTTTCATATCAATATACCAAACAAACAATATGAAGAAGAAAAAAAAAATCTATTTCAATATCCTAACTTCCATTATTTACATGACGAAAAAGTAAATATCAATTATCATTATTAATTATGAATCCTTAGGTCCTAATAAAAATTAACGATTGAGTAACACATAGAAATTAACATTTTATACTTACACCGAAAAATTCGACTGATGAATATTGTTCACTTCTGGATTACGGAATCTTGAGATCGTTTTCACAGCTGAAAATTGAATCTTCAAAACCCTAATTGCACCTACAACCAAATATTTAATCTTCTAGATTACCTGAAGTACAAATCGTAATGATACAAAGATGAAGCCGCCACATCTGATTCAAATAATTGATACACACATTTGTTTTGACGATTCTTATGTTAAACTAATATCAATCGTTAAAATCCGTTTATTGGTAGTCTCTGAAAACGGATCAGAGATGGAAATTTTGAGAGGATGATTCGGCAGTGTTTTTTTTTTTCATGCAGTGGGTGAAAGTTTGAAACCCTAGAAATTATTGAAGGTAAATGACCCCTGAGTCTTCTGATACGCCGTATGAGAAAAAATATATAAGGGTATAAATGACTTTTATTAAAGACTCCTAAAAATTATTAGTAATTGATTTTCGTGAATTAAATCAATGGTCAGATTTGATTGTACCATCTAATCTGATGGATAAGATTTAATTTGAAAGCTTAATTTGAAAAATTATTTCATGATTGTGTTTTTCTTTTAATAAGAAGAGAGATGTTCACGTTAGGCGATGCTAACATAGCCCAATTCAACGAAACGAATATTTTCCGTGACCATCGTCACAAAATAATTCATCTGTCCACTTATTAAATTATCAACTCATAATTTATAATTTCACTTTTATATTTAGTCGTTATTATTTATCCATAATTTAAATATCATAATTAAATCATATAATAAAAATATTATTATTTATTCGTTTCATCTAAGCCATTAATCAGAGTGTTACAAATCTATCCCCCTTAAGAAGATTCCGTCCTCGGAATCTGGTTAGGCACAATAAACAAGGGTTCCTGATTACTACACTACCACTAATTTTTATAGGTTTCAATGTTTCCAGGTCACATTTTCACTTCCTAGATCCGCTTTGGTTCTCAAAACTTCTGTATGATTTACCACAATGTATTTGCGTTGGCCAGGCGCAAGTACATCATCCTAAATCATCCTTACATTCCGAGCAACACAATTTGGAGAAATTCTACCCTATTTCGATTCTTCCGATCTCTACTTACATTATACGTGACAAAGGGAAGGAAACCTACCCATATCCACACAAGCATTAGCTCATATACATAATCCAAAACATAATTAAACAATTCAATTCAAAATACTAAACAACATACTAACTATTACGGATTTAACAAAACATACCTGCATTCGCATAGTCGGTATCAATATCTGCATCTACTGTCATCGGAAAGGCCCTTGCTTCCGCAAAGGAAGGATTCTTTCTTTTCTGTCCTGTTGTCGAAACAGAGGACCCAGCTACTGACATTGTCGTCACCCCTGACCCCACCCCAGAACCCGACCTTCCACTAGTAGGACACTGCGCTGATCGATGCCCTTCTTTCTTGCAATTCCAACAAACATTAACCCTGAGCGAACACGCTTGAATCTCATGTCCCACATCTCCGCAGCTCAAACATCTTTTCGTTAAAGCTGAACAAGGACCACTATGTGTCGATCTATAATTATGACACCAAACCCTCTGACTCAACTCGGTTCCACTCTAAGTATGGTTCTCTTTCTGTCTATACCCAAGTGACTTCTTAGACTTTGAACTGGCCTGACTATTTGCTTTACTAGGTTGCGACACAACGCTTTCCACCACTCTGCTCTTGGCCGCTTTCACATCTCCCTCAGTCATCTTGGCCATAACAAAGGCTTGAGATAACGTAGTAGCAAACCTTGCCATTATTCGGTACTCCGGTAGTATCATCTCAAAAAAATGTTGAATTCTTGACTGTTCGTCCGGAACCCATTGTTGGACAAATCGGAGTTTATCCATGTACCATTCAATCACCTTGTCTATTGTCATTTGCTCTGTCATTTTCATCTCCATGAACTCCTTCTTAAGTCTCCCAATATCATACGCCGTGCAATACTGTTCACAAACCTTGATGTAAAATTGTTCCCACTTAATCATGCTCACTTGTTCTTTAGGTATACTAGAGATAACCGAATCCCACCAAACCATTGCTCTGTTCTTCAACAACCTACTCACGAAAATAACCCGTAATTCTGGTTCGCACTGGCATGCCTCAAAAACTCTTTCCATTTCCCTCAACCAGTTTACGGTTATAGTTGGGTCAGGGCTTCCTGAATACTCAGGCGGTTTACAATCCATAAACTGTTTGAAGGTACACTTCTTCGGTTGTTGAAACATGGACATCTGATACGGGTTCCACATTTGATTAGGGTACTGGTTACCAAACTGTGTTGGCATCTGAAACTGTTGAGGCATCTGATATTGTTGTGGAAACGGTGGTTGCGGTTGCGAGGTGTTTCCACTAGGCATGGACAGAAACTGTGGTGTCGGAAACCCAGGAGGTGGTCCACCAGCATTAGTAGCAGCTGGTGTTGTAGTTGGGGTAACAACTGGTGTAGCAGTCGGGGCAACAGTCTGCTGTGTGGCTTCTAACTCATCCACTCTATCACGAGCTTCCTTGACTTGTGCTTCTAACTTGAGAATGTATTCCCGCTGCTTATCATCTGAGTCAGACCCTTCAGCAGGTGCTCGGAAGGTTCCGGGGGTCGAGGGGGAAACAACACTTCTTCGTGGATCTGACATACCTGTACTATCACAACATCTCACCAAAGCTTAGTAGATAAACCGTTAGTACCTATCAACTAACATGTATAGAACCTACATTCACTTAACCCCATCCCCATTGATATGTTTGACATTACTCAAGATTTGGGAACATGACACTTGCGTGTACATGCTGCCAAACCAAAGCTCTGATACCAAATTATAACACCCTAGATTTTTTTTATCACAGCGGAAGTATTTAAAACAATCATAACATATTTATTTATTAAACACAAGCATTTATTATTTAAAAACCCACAATATGGTGTTACTTAACAAAACAGTTCCTTTATTACAAAATCACGACATCCGAGTTCCAAAGGTTGTCAAACATATCCACTAGACATCCCATCTTCACCCAAAAAGTAGCATGAAATAATCATCAACCTGCAGGGAAGGTGAGGGGGATTAGTACGAAGCTAAGTGAATGAAACTATCATAACAACATTAGCATACAATATCAAATCATACAACTGTGGGTAACAACTAACAACAAACAACTTTGCCATCCCAGAGGACCGGCGGCCAGGCCTGACCTGCAACCCTAGTTGATCGGGCTAGAGTCTACCGATAGTTCCTGTTACTGACTCGTTCGCATAGTAATTCAGACGCAACGGATGCGTCATTCAAAGCTATACTACACAGATAGTAACACTCGAACCCAACCTCACAAATCAAGGTTGACCTCATGAGTCCAGCCTCACAAATCAAGACGGACTCCCGGCATTCGACCTCACAAATCAATATCGAATCAACTGGTGCACATATAATCATATAATCATCACATCATATCAACAATATACTATCATGATAATCTAATCGGGCGGTCATAACAACAGTAGCACAACTTGCTACTCTATAGTAATATCCGAAAGGACAGTTCCACTCACTGATATCCACAAGTACTCAGTGGTCTAATATTACTGAGTCTTCTGCTTACTCTTATCACCTGAGAATAATACAATCCAAATCAGTAATCATGTCTTAAATATGTACTGAATCAAAAGCACTGTTTTGGTCGAATTGATTTTACAAGAAATTCACACAACATATCTATAACATCAAACAAGTATTAAAAACACTTTTCACACAAGATTCATGTCAAAATTCATTTTACACACTTTTTTGGCATAAACCCTAAAATTACTATTTTAAGAAATATTAATCATATATAGTTGGTATATAACATATATAGTCTATATCGATCATCAATTTTATCATACAACCATCAATTCTCAAAATCTAATCATTTACTCTTTTTTGTAGCCAAACTTATAAAAACTATACTTTTAATTCATACAAATCAACCATGTTTTAACTATACCAATCATGAAAATATTATATATAAAACATGTATAGTCATCAACAAACATGTATAGTCATCAACAATCATCAATTTTACCATTAGAACTAGAATACATAATCTCTAAAACATTAGAGATTACATAATCGTTATGTCGAACAAAGATAAATGATGTAGAATGTCATGTAGAATGATGATTATGCTCGAGGTACAGATTGTGTTGTTGAAGCGTGTGTTGTTGATGGTACTGGTATTGATGTTGGTGGTACTGTTAGTGCCGTTGATGTTGATGAAGCTGGTACGTTTTGCACTATATTTTCCAAGGCTACACCTCGGGCGCGAAGCTCGTTGACTTTATTACTCCGGGATGATTGTCGGTAGGAACGAGCGAATGAATAAGGTTTAGAATCTGACTTGTGATATAGTCGTGGCGAGATATTCGGAAAATGAGGGTGAAAATGGTGTTACGAACAGATTCGCCGGTAAGTGCTTCAGGTTCTTCATCAAGAGGTGAATTCGGTTAGTGGAAGGGATCACCTTCTGCGCGTCTCCATTGATTAAGTCGACTACGAACCCATCAGATGAATTGGGGATGGATGATTGGTTGATTCATTCTGGTGACACTGCTTTCGGAGCTTAGGTGAAACTCCATATCGGAATAGCTGTCGGAATAACTATCGGAATAGCTATCGAAATCTAAGGGACTCGAACTGGTTGAGGGATTCATCTCGTACGATCAGATGAAGGATTTTTGATAAGAAATAGATTATAGGATGTAGATTAGTATCCTGCAATACATAATTTACATATGCATATTGATAATGCTAAAAACGAACATATATTTCATAGCATTATTCCTCAAGAAAGACAAGCTTTTAGTTGCAATTGTTCTATTTACAAGTGATATTCGTTTAAATAATAAAAGGTGAAGACAAAAGACAGATTCGACGAATTGAAGACGCAAACGACCAAAAAGCTCAAAAGAACAAAAGACAATCAAAGAGGTTCCAATTATTGATAAGAAACGTCTCGAAATTACAAGAGTACAAGATTCAAAACGCAAAGTACAAAATATAAAATTGTACGCGAGGACGTTCGAAAATCCGGAACCGGGACTAGAGTCAACTCTCAACGCTCGACGCAACGGACTAAAAATTACAAGTTAACTATGTATATAAATATAATATAATATATAATTAATTATATTAATTATATATATATTATAATTATAAATAAAAACCGTCGGCAGAGAAAGACTCCAAGGACTGAGCTGTAAATTCATTCTCCGCGACTCGCGGAGATTGAAGAGGATTTCACCGCGAGTCGCGGAGCCCCAAAAATCAACTTTTCCTATAAAAGCTACCGAATTCTGATCGCAATTCATAATCTTTTTCTTCTCTTATCATACGTAAAATTTATATTTATATTTATAATTTATATTTTAATTTTAATTATAATTCTAATAATAAGGGTATGTTAGCGAATGTTGTAAGGGTGTAAGTCGAAATTCTGTCCGTGTAACGCTACGCTATTTTTAATCATTGTAAGTTATGTTCAACCTTTTTACATTAATGTCTCGTAGCTAAGTTATTATTATGCTTATTTAAAACGAAGTAATCATGATGTTGGGCTAATTACTAAAATTGAGTAATTGGGCATTGTATCATAATTGGGGTTTGGACAAAAGAACGACACTTGTGGAAATTAGACTATGGGCTATTCATGGGCTTTATATTTGTTTAACTAAATGATAGTTTGTTAATGTTAATATAAAGATTTACAATTGGGCGTCCCTATAAATTACCATATACACTCAATCGGACACGATGGGCGGGGTATTTATATGTACGAATAATCGTTCATTTAACCGGACACGGGAATGGATTAATAGCCACTAGAATAATTAAAACAGGGGTGAAATTACATTCAAGGGTAATTGGTGTAATTGTTAACAAAGTAGTAAAACCTTGGTTTACACGCAGTCGATAACCTGGTGTATTCATTAAACAAAGTATTAAAACCTTGTTACAATTCGAATCCCCAATTAGTTGGAATATTTAACTTCGGGTATAATAATAATTTGACGAGGACACTCGCACTTTATATTTATGACTGATGGACTGTTATGGACAAAAACCAGACGGACATATTAAATAATCCAGGACAAAGGACAATTAACCCATGGGCATAAAACTAAAATCAACACGTCAAACATCATGATTACGGAAGTTTAAATAAGCATAATTCTTTTATTTCATATTTAATTTCCTTTATTTTATATTTAATTGCACTTCTAATTATCGCACTTTTATTTATTGTTATTTAATCGCACTTTTAATTATCGTACTTTTTAATTATCGCAATTTTATTTTATCGCACTTTTATTATTCGCAATTTCATTATCGTTATTTACTTTACGCTTTAAATTAAGTCTTTTATTTATTTAATATTTTACATTAGGTTTTAACTGCGACTAAAGTTTTAAAATCGACAAACCGGTCATTAAACGGTAAAAACCCCCCTTTATAATAATAATATTACTTATATATATATTTGTATTTTTATAAAAGTAAACTAATATAGCGTTAAGCTTTGTTTAAAGATTTCCCTGTGGAACGAACCGGACTTACTAAAAACTACACTGCTGTACGATTAGGTACACTGCCTATAAGTGTTGTAGCAAGGTTTAAGTATATCCATTCTATAAATAAATAAATATCTTGTGTAAAATTGTATCGTATTTAATAGTATTTCCTGCAAAAATTTAATAGTATTTTATACCCCTCTGCTTTGACATCACATATATAATACTAAAATCCCATAAGTTACGGAGTAATCTACGAAAACTGTCAGGCAAAGGTAACAATAATAGATACGCTAAGATATGAATTTTGTCTATACACTATTCATGCAGTCAATGCAGTAAAACGTGTCTAGACTAAGAATAATGAGCAAGTAATTTTCTAAGGATGATAAGCAGATGATTTCCGATAAAAATGATAAGCAAAACTTTTGACATGCAGACACGGTCGAAGTCCAGACTCACGAATGCATCCTATCGATTATCAGTTAGACACACTAATGCAAGACCTGGTTCGCTAAGACCACCGCTCTGATACCAACTGAAGGGACCCGTCCTAATCCATCTGGACGAATACATTACATTTGGTTACATCGCGAGATACTTGACATCTATATGATACATTTTACAAACATTGCATTCGTTTTTGAAAGACAAACTTTCATTACATCGAAAGTTGATAGCATGCATACCATTTCATATTATATCCAATTATAATTGACTTAATAATAATCTTGATGAACTCAACGACTCGAATGCAACATCTTTTGAAATATGTCATGAATGACTCCAAGTAGTATCTCTAAAATGAGCAAATGCACAGCGGAAGATTTCTTTCATACCTGAGAATAAACATGCTTTAAAGTGTCAACCAAAAGGTTGGTGAGTTCATTAGTTTAATATAAATATTCATTTTCATCATTTTAATAGACCACAAGATTTTCATTTCTTATAAATATACGTCCCATGCATAGAGACAAAAATAATCATTCATATGGATTGAACACCTGGTAACCGACATTAACAAGAAGCATATAGAATATCCCCATTATTCTGGGACACCCATCAGACATGATAAAATCGAAGTACTAAAGCATTCCAAATTCCAGAATGGGGCTTGTTGGGCCCGATAGATCTATCTTTAGGATTCGCGTCAATTAGTATACCGGTTTACTAATTCTTAGGTTACCAAGTAAAAGGGGCATATTCGGCTTCGATCATTCAACGATATAATGTAGTTTCGATTACTTGTGTCTATTTCGTAAAACATTTATAAAAGCGCATGTATTCTCAGTCCCAAAAATATATATATTGCAAAAGCATTTAAAAAGGGAGCAAATAAAACTCACCTAATGTATTTTGTAGTAAAAATACATATAACAAAACTGAATAATGCAGGGTTGGCCTTGGATTCACGAACCTATATCATTCATATGTATATTAATACATATAATCGTATTCGAACAAATTTAGATATATTATTATTAATGATATAATTTTTATATTAATAAATTATATGTTATTTTATATATTTAAGTAAACAACAATTTTAATATAGTTAAGTTTTATATTATATATCTTTTTATCTAAGAAATCTTTTGTTTACATAATATAGTTATAATAATACTAGAATAAGTATAATGATAAAAATAATAATTTTCTTAATAATAATATTGATAGTATTAATAATAGTTTTTATATAAAACTACATATTCAAAGTAATGATACTTTTTAGTAATGATTATATTAATTTTTAATAATAACAATACTCGTTAATAATAATCATTTTAATGAAAGTGATACTATTAATAATACTACTTATGCCAATATTAATAATTATAATAATTATAGAAAATGATACTAATACTAATAATATACTTATGTTAATAATAATAGTTCTAATATTTATAAAAGGATAATAATAATAATAATCATAATCATACTAGTGATAATAATACTTAAAATGATAATTTTGGTAATGTTATTAATAATTAATAATACTTATAATATTAATATGATAAAGTTAATAATAATGTTAGTAACGATAATAACAATAATACTTAAGGGCAATACAAAAATAATAATATTATCAATGATGATAATATTATAAGGCTAGTAATAATAATACTAATAATATAATACTAGTAATAATGATAATGATAATGATAATAATAATTATATTAGTGATATTAACAATAATAATAATAATCGTGATATTTATAACAATTAATTTTAATAATAATAATATTAGTAATACTTTTAATTCTTGTAATATATTACTAATAATAACAATCATAATAATAATAAATAATCATAATAATAAAAATAATAACAATAATAATAGTAATGATAATAATAATTATAATAATAAAAGAAAACTACCTTTAAAGCCCTCTAAAAAAATGCCCATAGCTGGGCTCGAACCCGAGTCCCCTCGCCCACCCAAAACACTCTTAACCCTCCTTCTGTCTTTCTATTCCTAATTATTATTAGAACTCAGTTATATTTATACCACATATTTCTGTTTCCTTATTTCATCTCCTTCTTCACATAATCCATTGACCAAGGATCAAATCTGGTTCATAATATGTTACTAATTAGTTTTAGGATAAAAAAAATATAGATATAGAAACAATCACTAAGTGTTCGAATGGATTGAAAAAAAATAAAAAGGAAACGAGTGTTCCTGCTGTGTTACGACATCCCCAAAAAAAAATAATTAATGATTTCATTTTGGTGATCGTTTTAGACAAACAATATAACATAAATTGTTTTTAAAACTACTCCCAGAAACTTTATCCATCGCCAATTTAACTGGAATCATAGCAGATAGTAAGAATTTGATTGAAGAACATTAGTTGACTTTTAACAACCAAAACTTTGACTCTTAAATTAGAATTCGATATAATGAATTGGAGTTTGAGATTTTCCAGATAGTTTACATAAATGATTTCAAACACAACTGTATTTTTAGATTTTGCAAATTTATTCGATTTCGAGCTATTGTTAATCCCTGTCAAGAACACCAAGAACACTAAATCAAATTTTGAATTTTTGAACGTTTTATATATTAATTTCTACATGAATTGTGTAGAAATTCACTCCTAGAAACTTTAGGTTTCGTCACTTTAACTTGAAACATCAAAACCATCTCGAATTTCATGATGAACAATTTTGTTGACTTTTTAGCATTTAACTTTGACTCCAAAATTAGAAATCAAACGAAAAAAATTAAGGATTAAGAACTTACAGATAAATCATATAGATGATTCCTAACAAGGCTGAAATTTTAGATTTTGTAATTTGATTTGAAAACGAGCCTTGAGTAAAAAAAAATACGTACAGAGCAGTGTACCCTTTTTCCTCTATTTTTCATGGTTTAAAACGCGTTTAACAGGGTTTATAATATATATAAAGAATGATTTTTTTTGTTTTGTAGTATCATAGAAGTCGACCGGTTATCACAGGAGAACAGAAGCCCAAGGAATTTAAGAAACAGATAAAAAAAATGCGTAACTATATCTGTATTTATATTACTTATATAAATAAATCTGTATTTATACATCTCTATTTATTATTAATCTTAATACTTAATAAATTTACCATATTAATAATAATACACTTAATATTATAAATAATAGTAATAAAATTTATAATAATATGATAGTAATAATAATAATATTATTATTATTATTAATGATAATGATAATAATAGTTATAGTAATAATATTATATATTATTAATAATAATAATACTAATTATAATAATACCAATATTAATAATAACAATAATAATAATAAAGTTATTAATAATAATATCGAAATACTAATAATAATAATAATACTAATAATTATATTAGTATACTACTAAATAAAAACAATAATACAGATAATAAATTTAATAACAATTAATAATAATGGCGACAATAAAAAAATACGATAATAATAATCCTAGTAGTTATACTAATATTAATATTATTAATGATAATAATAATCTCAATAATAGTAATATAACAACTTATTTATATCAGATTTTATATATGTCTTTATATATTACATTAGAATTTATAATATTGACAATAATAATAATGAATTAATTTAACATTTATATTTTTAACTTGAAATTACATATTATATATTATCCTTACTTTTCATTAATTATGTATTACTTATTTTCTATAATAACATATACGAATATTTATCATTTATATATTTTATATATATATATAACATTATAACAATTATTAATACAATCATATATATACAAATTCATTATACTTAATTATTTTGTATCTTATTGTACATACTTAATTCTAATGTTTAAATTATATTTTATAATTTCATATTATTATATACACTTACATTTATATATATATATATATATATATATATATATATATATATATATATATATATATATATATATATATATATATATATATATATATATATATATATATATATATATACAATTGTTCGTGAATCGTCGGGAACGGTCGAAAGTCAAATGCATATATGAAACAATTCAAAATTTTGAGATTCAGTTTAACAGACTTTGCTTATCGTGTCGAAACCATATAAAGATTAAGTTTAAATTTGATCGGAAATTCCCGGGTCGTCACATCTCAAACGATAAAAAAACAACTTTCATAAAAGGAACAACCCTTCAATGATACCAAAAGATGTCGAAAAATATTCTTTTTTACAAAATAGATCAACTAACTTTAAAAAAAAAACCCGAACGCTAAAAGAAGCAAATTTCACAAAGGAACAACCCTTCAATATTAGATGTCGAATTTTTTTTTTTTTTGCAAAATAGATCAACACCATTTTTTTTAACTCGCATTTAAAACGGAGCCCCCGGCGCGAAATGAGAGCTCCACAACTAGTTAAAACTATAGGTTAAAAAAATCAAGGAACACATGTCACCTTCTAAGGCTCTTCTCATGACATCATTATTAATTTATTTTACAATTAAAAAAATACAAACAATTTACTTTAGAAAACGTTTTTATAATAAATATTTGAGTGAGTAAATTGTTAAATTCATCCCGTGTTTATCCATTTTCTTTTTTTTAGTCCCTCTCCCTCAAAATCATTTAAAATAGTTCCTAAATGCCATTTGCAATCTCAATTTCATCCCTGCTTGAAATCTTCAATCCCAATTTAGTCCCCTGTGATAACTTTGTAAACATCCGTTAGTTTTGTAATCTTTATACATTTCTTCTACATGAATATTTATAGATGACTTCCTTGTAAAGGGAATAAACAGTTATGAAACGTTGAATGGATTGACGCACGATTCTCAATCTCCGCCAACCACAAACAACTCCTCCCCCTAAATTTAATCAATCAATTAATTTCAATTTTATTGATCATAATCCGAAATTGTATATAAAATTCAAACAAGGAAGATAAACAACAACAATTCATGTATACTACTACAACAACTTATTCCGTATTTGTCATTCAGGTTGTGCGGTACAACAAACTATATGCTCGGTAAATTTTAATATTTTCTACTCATTTATCTTTTGTAGGTAACTTCAATATTAAAGAGACTACGATTGTGCCAAATACGAAATTGACTAAACAGAGCACTAATCTGGTAAACCTTAAAAGAAACACTAAAAATATACGTCATCACTGTTTGTCCTCTGCTCTAATACAGTAATCATCAAATTTACGGTACTCTTCCAAAATTAACAAAAAAGCAACCTCCAATTTTTATCACCCAAATATCTGTAAGACACATAAACGCCAAAATCATCTTTCTTAAGGTAAAATAATTATCAGGGGAAAAATAATATTGGTCGAAGTAAGAGAAAAGTAAAAGGTTCATATCAGTACTTTTGAGTTACACAATAGTATGAGTTATTTAAATGCAGTAACACTTAAGAATTACTATCGAAGAAAAAAATAAAATGATGAAATTGAAATGAGTGATTACCAGAAAGAGGTGTAAGAATAGAATTCAACACCGAGACACATGAAAAGAAGGGGAGCAATTGAAAATAGGGCTTGTCCTAATCTTAGTGTTAAACTTGCGCTAATTCCAATTGCACCTGGCAATTCTTCTACTTCTACTTCCATCAATTAAATCGATAATTGTTTGAATTTTATATACAATTTCGGATAATTTATCACAAGGGACTAAATTGGGATTGAAGATTTCAAGCAGGGATGAAATTGGGATTGCAAATGGCATTTAGGGACTATTTTAAATGATTTTGAGGGAGAGGGATTAAAAAAAATAAAATGGACAAACACAGGGATGAATTTGACAATTTACTCTAAATATTTAAAATAATTATTTAAACTTCAAATTTAAATACTGAATTCAAATTTACCACATCATTATTAATCTTGGGAGGGTAAATACAGATATCAAAAAAGCACGCTTCTTCTCACATACACTTTAATTCAAATAATTTCTTCTCAAAAAATTCTCATAATCAAAACACCACCACTACCCATCTTCATCCTTCATCCACCATCAACCACCACCGTTGCCGCTGCTCTTACCACTATCGTCGCTGTTGTTGCTGCTACCACCACCGTTGCCGCTGCTCTTTCTGCATTGTTTTCTTTTTCTGTTTCTACTCTGCTCTTTTTCGCTGAAACTTCACGGCTATACAGGTAAAAAAAAAAAATTCAGGTTCAATATATTTATGGCTTTATGCTACTATTTTGTATATATAAATCTGTGTAATCGACTATATTTAATTTCTTATTTCTAATTCGAATCATGAAGCAAATCACGAGTGTATGATGATATGGCTAACAGAAAAGGCCATTGAATGTATAAATATTGGTGTTAAATTGTGTGAAATGGGTGTAAACCACTAGGGATTGAGTTATGTATTTGCATCGCAAGTATTCATGATTGTAATTCTAATTTCTGTTTTAATCTCTTTAACTAATTATTGAATTGAATTTTTATTTTATAATTTGAGGATACGTATAATTGAGACTGAAGCTGTACAATTTACTCGATAGGGTTTTGCAGGATTGAAGAATAAGACTTTGAAACCTTTTGTTTGGTTAGAGGTATTGATCATAAGCTGTTAATCTTTACTTTTTATAACTAATATTATCTTTTTTGATTATGCACATTAACTGTTTGCTATAATGTTTGAATGAACTAATTTTGAAGATTTTTTCTCTTTTGAAGTTCATAAATAAAAACTATAAGATGGGCAGTGTTAGTCCAGTATACTTTAAAATGGGTTGGTGGCGTTGAACTCGAGCTTATGGCAATAGCAACTGGTTTGTGCTTATTCATTATCTAACTCATTATATAATTTGATTTTTATATACTTTTTACAGAATACTAAGTTTTAAATGGTCACTCTTTTTTTTTTTTTTTTTTTTTTTTTTTTTTTGCAAGTGGTATAATTGTTCCGAGGTTCCAGGAACTTACACCTGACAAGTTAAGGAAGGTAATTTACAGCTCTTGATTTTTTTGTTCATCTTTATACCATTATTGATTATTTGAAATCATGATATATCATTAAATTATGTTTGGACAGGCTGGTTTGGTTAGGGAAAAGGCGTTTGGTACAACAAAAGATCGGATGCTTTATATTGAGCATTGTGCAAACTTAAGGGCTGTTACCATATTTATTCGTGGAGGTAAGTTATCATAATGGAATCTAGCTTTATGGAAACATAGTTTTTTATACCATATGTACATCTAAAATATGTTATTTTTGTGATGAATTCAGGTAACAAAATGATGACAGACGAGACAAAGCGTAGTCTTCATGATGCATTGTGTGTTGCTAGGAATCTCATACGTAATAACTCGATTGTGTATGGTGGTGGTGTAGCCGAAAGTGTTAATCCCTTAACATGTGAGTTTTTAACATGACTGTTTATAGATAGAAGAACTGATAAAGATGGTTTGCTCAATTTGAATGAACTATAATGTTCAAACTCTTTTCTTTGTTTTTGATTTTTGAAGTTTGATTATTTGGGTTGATTCGTATCGATGAATTACTTAATTACAAATCATTCTGAATTCAATCAATTTGAACCATTTATCAGTACAAATTTATTTATTTGGTACCATACTTTTGTTTTTTACTTTTATGACCCTTTTGTTTGTTTAATATTATGTTGTTGAATATGATGCAAGTATCGATGTCTTTAGAAAATTGCATCAAGGTAAATTTTTTGTTTGTTTGTTTTGTTTATAAGAGTTACATGTAGGCTGTTAAGTTGAATTCGGATTTGTTAAGTTTGAGCTTTGCGTTTGATAATTTTAATTAAAAAAGTTCTCTTCAGTTTTTTATTCTATGCAGATTTTGTTAGTTTGTGTGGTGATTACAACTCAATACACTGTACAAAATACAAAAAATTGAAAACTAACTCATGAAACTGCATTGCTGGACCTTCAACGACTGCTGAAACCCTTTTCAACTGAGTACCAACTATAGTTTATAATTTGTGTATCGTTTTTATTTGTTGTTTTTTTTCTTCTAAATATGATAAATATGATTTGATTTGTTTTGGTGAATTTTAGGTACATAGCACCCGAGTTGGTTCCGGTTCAATATGGCGGGCTTAGCCGTGAAGGAGAGCAAGAATTCACATCGAGTGACTCGGTTACTGAAGAATCATTATAGTTTTATAATCCATCTTTTTTCAGTAAAATTTTGCTTTTTATAGTTTTTTAATTGTTTCTTGCAGTCACATATTTTTTTGTTGAACTGTGATGTGAGTTGCAGCTTTCCTGTACCCGAAATGCTTGGTTAGCCACTGTATTATATACAATTATTAATTGATAATGTTTTCTTTTTATAATATGCTATGGATCAATGATGTAATGTGTGTTCTGTTGTAGGTGCTCATAAAAGGTATGGTGGGATAGGGACATTGTTAGTTATAAAGGTAATTAAGCTTTTTGTAATAATACTTTGTGCTCAGTATTTTGGTACTAATACTAAATTTAAGATTGAATCGGGTGTAATACTATTTGAGCAGGTTTCTGCTGAGTCTGATAACGAATTTGGTGAATTAGTTGCTGATACAGTTACCAAGGAACTTTTGCATCACTCAGACAAACTTTTGCTAGCAAAGTAAGATAGTATGCCTATACTTTTATCTATTTTTATTTATTTATTCTTGAAACGATATTTTATGTATTCAAATATAGAAGTTATCCTTTGGACTATTATACCAATTAGAGTTCATACTAACATAAATTTAATCGAACAGGACACCTGCTAAGGATTTTGTTAGATTGAATCAAGATATTTTGTCACCTCTTGCTGGAAAAAAGCAGTTATACACTTATGAAACGATCTACTTTTGGGAACAGATTAAAACTCCAGCATATGTTGCCTTTCGATTCTATAGTTTTAAAGTAATGTTATTTAAGCCTAAAACATCATCTTAAAAATGACCTAATAATTAATATATATTTTAAAAAAAATAGGATGTCACTGAAATGCTCTGCTCTGTATCTTGAATAAAGGTTTTCTCAACTTGCTAATTATTGATGGTTCTCATTGCTTAATGTCTTTTTTTTGTGCATCTTGAGTAGTTTTACCACCCTTAGTTATATGTATATCATGAATTATATTCTTATGTTGCAGTTAAAAGGATATAGAGCAATAGGTTCATCATGGCTGTTGAAGCAACCAGTGTCTCAAATTTCCGACAACAGTTGCATTCATTAATTAAAGGTTTTGATATATCGATTTCATAACTCAATTCTATTATTTTTCTACCTTGATTTGAATTTTCTGACATATTTTCATTTGTTTTATTCGCGTTTTAAGATTAACAGATTAGACTCGGTGGGTTTCCTATAAATGTTTCAGAAATATGGTAATGGTTATTCTCCTTGGTTTAATTGAATGATAATAAATAATGTTTTATTAATTATTATAATACAAATTTGTATTTGTATTCACTCTGTGCCCTATTTCAGTAATTGTGTACTATTGATTGTATAGCGTTTGTATTAAGTTAGCTCAAAGAACGGTAGAGTGGGAAAGAAGCTCGAGAAAAGTGGTAACAAATTCAGGAAGAATGCTGGCAATGGTTATATGACAACATAAGAGGCTACTTAAGGTATTGTTTATATTATATTTGTATGCTTTGACCCAACATAGGTTAAGGCGTTAGAAATCCTACACTTTTAATTAGGTTTTGAGTAGTGGGTTAATGATGCTTATTTGAAGTTTAGGAAACTTATTTACAACCTTATTGCATATAAAAATAGGTTATAATCGTTACATCCATGCATGAACATGAATGTACATCCATGTATGAACATGAATGTAGGTGTATGTTTTGGAAAAACATATTATATATTATATTATAATATAATATAATATATTTATATTTATTATATTAATCTATTTACTCCTATATCTGGGATTTTGAAGGTGGACGAGAATTGAAGCAATTGAATCTGTTTCGTTACCTGCACGTTTAGCTTTAGTAGGTGGTTTCATTTAGATGGCCGACTGGCATTTAAAATGGCGATTGAATATGTTATGTTACCTGCACGTTTAGCTTCCGTAAGTGTATTTAATAAGTGAGTTGATATGTTTAATAAGTATATAGACGATGTCGTCTGTTATTTGTGTAATGTATCGTTTTTTATTTATCTCAAGCTCGCACCTGGTGAGCTTTGATTGTAAGGTGTTTTGTTGTTGTTATAATACAATTGCCAAATTTTCCACACAAAAAAAGTGAGTTGATATGTTTGCATATTTAGCTTCATTTGTGTATTTAGAGGAGTGAGTGCATATTTGTTATAATGTTACTCATAAACTTTTATACACTTTATCTAAAAGTTGATTATATAACATATCATTTAAAAAAATTCCTTTAAATTCGTGTGAATTCACGGGTCTCTACACTAGTAAATTTAATTATTTTCTCTACCCGTAAATATAAAAAGAAAACACACTCAATTATATTTATTTTCAGATATATATATATATATATATATATATATATATATATATAAAGTAAAATTTTTATAATTTATGTGATTATATAATTATTATTAATATGAAATATTAATTATAAATATTAGTTTTGTGAAATCGCCGGGGGTGATGGGGTTTTTTTGTGGGGTATAGTGCTGATGTGAAAGAGGTGATGGGGGTGATGCGTGATGGAGTTTGTGATGGTAGGTGTGATGGGGGTTATTGGTCCCGCATTTTTTTATTTATTTCTCATTCTTTAAATAAATGGGGTATGATTCTCACACACACTTTTTTGATCCTCACACACCAATTGAGTATTATTAGAAGAGTAAAAGGTTAAAATAGGTGTGTGAGGATCATAAAAGTGTGTGTGAGAATCATCCCCCTAAATAAATATGTATTATTTATTTTTATTTTATTATTGTCAATAATAATTAATTTATATAAACATAAATATAATTTATTAATTATAAAATATCCTAACAATTTTAAACTACAATCTATTTATATAAACTAATATATAGTCTAGGGACTAATTTTATAAATATTCCAAATATACCTTCTTCTTCATTTGCAGATGAGCAGATCGGAGTATTTGTTTTGCAGATCGGAGCCTTAAAATTCGCTATATTCAATCTATAAACACCAAATTTGTGACGACTCGAAAATTTCCGACCAAATTTAAACTTAATCTTTATATGTTTCCAACACGATAAGCAAAGCCTGTAATGTTGAGTCTCAAAAATTTTGAACTGTTTCATATATTCAATTGACCTTCGACCAGTCTCGACGATTCACGAACTATTATTTGTAAATAAATGTGTATACATATAAAAATAAATATAAATATATGTATAGAGTATATTAAAAATAAATATTTAATGATTGTAATACTCGTTTGATATTCCGATTGATATTAAGCAAGTTAAATTCAAACTTATGTAATTTTAAAATAAACGGTGATACGAAAATGAGTTTTATAAATTTTAGGATTATTAAAAATGTATTTAAGAACTATTTGATAAGTTTTAACACTTTTTATATTTTACTCAGAATTGAGAGGGACAGTTGATGTAATTTTTATTTAATAAATTAATGATCGAATTTTATACCATAATGACTGAAATAAATAAAGACATTTAATTTAAAAACATGAGATTTCTCAGAGGACTTTTTATCCGCCCCTGATTATAACGGAGTACGAATTACTATTCCTACTAAAACTGTCGGTAGAGTGATTCAAAAATTCAAGGCTGCTAACTGTTTAACTTATAATTCATGTGATTTTATAAAATGTTACTGTTGTTGTCTTTTGTTTCCATGCATCTTATCTTATTTATCTATATAATATAGACGTATATTGAATGAAGGAATCACAATTCACACAACCCACTTGTTTACTACCATTTCCTGTACGACTATCAACCAAAATTAAAAACCCATTTGGTGCTAGAATCACTCTTATCATAGTTATAATTCTCTTTGAATTTAACATCATTGAATACTTCATGTTGTTCTCGATCAAAAACCCGAACTGCCACCAATTGTTTCCTTTCTTCTCTGAGCCATCACTGCACCACCCATCTTCAATCTTAAGCACCCTATCCATCGCTGTCACATTAATCAAACAACTCTTCACACTGCTACCCATTTAATCACTTGAGACCGCCACCCACTTAATCACCATCACTGTTTTTCTTCTATTAGTGAACCGAGAGCCATCACCACGAACCACCCTATGCAACTAAAACATCACCACTTTGTCTCTTCTCTAAATCAATTAGAAACCCACCATCACCACCATTATTTGCTGCTACCAGTCGAAGTCTGTTCCAACTGTAAAACCATCGTAACATCACCATAAGAACACCCACAACTACTGCAATTGCAGCTACTAAATTCCTGTTTTTTATCACTGCTCAAACCATCTCACCTATCTCTCTCTTCCATTTTTTTTTCTTTTCTTTTCGTTATTCTTGAACTCACCCTCATCAAACCGAAGGGTTTGATGTAACTCTTCTGTTTTCGATTACCTTTCCAAAGGTTAAGAACCATGACAACTATATTACTACTACAAATGCTATTATGTTTCAATTCACAATTAACACCCATCGTCATCGATTGCTACTGTGCTGCACAATATTTTTTTTTTGTTTTCTATTCGACCCATTACTAGAACACTCACCTTTCGACCTCTTTATGATCCTGGTTTGAAACACCATCACCCAAAACAAAACCCATTTGAAAACCCCATCGAGTTTATTTTATTTTTTTTCCTTTCTTTCTCTTGTAAACCATCGTAGGACAATCACCATGAAAACATCGACTTATTTATATACTTTTATGATCAATGAAACCACCATAAAACCACCATAGCTCAACCATTAAACACCAACCCAAATAGACCTGCAACAACTCCTATTTTTCTTTCTGATTTCGAAAACCCAAAAGAATGATGATGAACCATACAGAAACGATAAAGAAAGAAGAAATATAAGTAATGAATGATGATAATACGAAGTTAATGATGAATACGATACATGTACTGTTGTTGTTCGAAAAACACCAACCCAAACCACCAATCGAGCACCCAATTTTCTGTACATCTGTTACGTTGGTAATTCAATTCTGTTCAACTGCAAATCGAGTTATTTCTGTTGCTACTCGTATTTTAATTTCCTTGTTGCTGTGATTGTTTTACGTTTACTGTAACAATGAAAAAGAGATCGATGATATTAAATTCTGTCTTAAACTACTGGCGTATTATATTTTGATGGCCGACAAACCTGAAAACAATAACCCTACATGTGCCCACTATTCGTTTCCTATTTTTTTTTCCTTTCCTGGTTCCTGTCGACATCCACCCACGAAAACCTGCATCCCTATTCACGTTCAAGTAATAACCTAAATCATCTTGGGCTTATTTTAAACTGTTGGGCCGAGTTAAATCACTTCCTAGTTGGATTGCTTGAATGTTGGGCCGAAATGAAAATAAACGGGTTAAATAGAAATAAGGTTAAGATTAAAACAGAAAGAAAGCAGATAGAGTAATAGTTTGATGTGTTTGCGGGTTACCGAGAGGTCGCGGGTTCGAGTCCGGTCTGAGGCAATTTTTTTTGGAAAAGCTTTTTAAGGTAGTATTTCATAATTATTATTATTATTATTATTATTATTTCATTATTATTATTATTATTATTATTATTATTATTATTATTATTATTATTATTATTATTATTATTATTATTATTATTATTATTATCATAAAAAGATAGAAAATTGTAATTTATTATTATTATTTTACGAAATAAATAACTATATAAAAATATATTTAATACATATCACATAACAACATTCATATTTTCATAATAGATGAAATGTCCCGTTCATAATGATTATAAACGATTCATATTAATTAATTTCTTTGCGTGGTTTTAACCTCTATATGAGACATTTTTCAAAGACTGCATTCGATTTTAAAACAAACCATAACCTTTAAAATATTACGACGATTATCAAATAATGATAATCTAAAATATAGCATTTTTCACACGACCATTACATAATGGTTTACAATAATATTACACATCAACATAAGTTTTCGAATGCAGTTTTTAAACAATATTATACAAGCGTGGACTCCAAATCTTATCCTTAATTTAGTATGCAACAGCGAAAGCTCTTAACAATCACCTGAGAATAAACATGCTTAAAAGGTCAACAAAAATGTTGGTGAGTTATAGGTTTAGCCTATATATTTATCAATTCGTATTAATAGACCATAAGATTTCATATTTCCATTTCTTGTAAACAGCATGCATGCATAAAAATCATTCATATGGTGAACACCTGGTAACCGACATTAACAAGATGCATATAAGAATATCCCCATCATTCCGGGACATCCATCGGACATGATAAAACAACATCGAAGTACTAAAGCATCCGCAACCATGGATGGGGTTTGTTAGGCCCAATAGATCTATCTTTAGGATTCACATCAATTAGTAGATCGGTTTACTAATTCTTAAGTTACCAAGCAAAAAGGGGCATATTCGGCTTCGATCATTCACCCATATAATGTAGTTTCGATTACTTGTGTCTATTTCGTAAAACATTTATAAAACTGCATGTATTCTCATCCCAAAAATATTAGATTTTAAAAGTGGGACTATAACTCACTTTCACAGATTTTTCCTTCGTCGGGAAATAAGACTTGGCCACGGGTCGATTCACAAACCTATAACAAATATGTACATATATATCAAAGTATGATCGAAATATATTCACAACATTTTTTATTACGTTTTAATGATTTAAGTTTATTAAGTTAGTTGTCCAACATTAGTAGCCTACAACTAGTTGTCCACAGTTATCAGTACAGAAATAAATCAATATAAATTATCTTGGATCAATCCACGACGCAGTGTATACAAGCCTTATGCTAGATCACAACTCAAAGTATATATATATTTGGAATCAACCTCAACCCTGTATAGCGAACTCGATCATTAGAGCATATAGAGTGTCTATGGTTGTTCCAAATAATATATATAGATGGGTCGATATGATATGTCAAAACATTGTATACGTGTCTATGGTATCTCAAGATTACATAATATATGTTAGAATACATTTATAATACAATATAAGTTAGCTAGGATATGATTAGTATAGATTTGTTACAATTTTCACGTAGCTAAAACTAGTAAAAATATCCAATTTTGTTTTACTCGTAACTTCTTCGTTTTAAATCCGTTTTGAGTGATTCAAATTGCTATGGTTTCATATTGAACTTAAGTTTATGAATCTAAACAGAAAAAGTATAAGTTTATAGTTGGAAATACAGGTTACAAGTCATTTTTTAAAGAGGTAGTCATTTCCATTGAAAGAACGACATCTTAATGACCATTTTGAAAAACATACTTCCACTTTGAGTTTAACCATGATTTTTGGATATAGTTTCATGTTCATAAGAAAAATCATTTTCCCAGAAGGACAACTTTTAAATCAAAGTTTATCATTGAAACGACCCGTCCTAATCCATAAGGACGAATACAATAACATATGATTACATTACGAGTTACTTGACCTCTATATAATACATTTTACAAACATTGCATTCGTTTTTAAAAGACAAACTTTCATTTACATCGAAAGTTGATGGCATGCATACCATTTCATAATATATCCAACTATAATTGACTTAATAATAATCTTGATGAACTCAACGACTCGAATGCAACGTCTTTTGAAATATGTCATGAATGACTCCAGGTAATATCTCTAAAATGAGCAAATGCACAGCGAAAGATTTCTTTCATACCTGAGAATAAACATGCTTTCAAGTGTCAATCAAAAGGTTGGTGAGTTCATTAGTTTATCATAATCAACCATTTCCATAATTTTAATAGACCACAAGATTTCATATTTCCATTTTTCAATAACATGCAATCTGCATAAAAATCATTCATATGGATTGAACACCTGGTAACCGACATTAACAAGATGCATATAGAATATCCTCATCATTCCGGGACACCCATCGGACATGATAATTTCGAAGTACTAAAGCATTCCAAATTCTAGAATGGGGCTTGTTGGGCCCGATAGATCTATCTTTAGGATTAGCGTCAATTTGGGGGTCTGTTCCCAAATTCTTAGGCTACCAAGCTAAAAAGGGGCATATTCGGCTTCGATCCATTCAACCATATAATGTAGTTTCAATTACTTGTGTCTATTTCGTAAAACATTTATAAAAATTGCGCATGTATTCTCAGCCCAAAAATATAAAGGGTAAAAAGGCAAATGAAACTCACCATACTGTATTTCGTAGTAAAAATACATATAACGTCATTGAACAAGTGCAAGGTTGGCCTCGGATTCACGAACCTATATTAATTATATATATATACATATATATGTTGGTCAATATTTGTCTAACAATTTAGGTTAGGTCATAGTGTATCTCAATCCTAATGTTCGAGACTAATATGCAAAAGTCAACAAAAGTCAATTTGACTCAAAATAATTTTCAAAATTTATACATGATTATAATATATTTTAAATATCATCGTTTTATATTTTTAAATATTTTTAAAAGATTTTAGAGTAAATAATATAATTCATTTATTAATAAATAAAATTTTATAGTAAAATTTATATAATAAAATATACTTTTATATATATTAAGTAATAAAATTTATAGAGTTCATTTAATATCATAAAGATAGTATGATAGGTATTATTAAAGTAATTTATTACACGTAGTAAAATATGTTTGTATCACATATTTATTTGATAACATAATATCTATAATAATAGTAAGTAAAAGATGTATTATTTTGTAATAATAATTATTATTATAAAAATATCAATATTTATAATTACTAAGATGACATTATGATAAAACGATAATTCTAATTATGATAACTTTAATATTTACGATACTTTTTAATATTATTTTTAAAATAATAATTCTATTTAAAAAGATAATAATAATGATATTTTATAGTAACTGTGATGCCCCGTACAAAACCATCGTGTACGAATCATCATCAACAGTATCATTACAAGGTTAAGTACTATATGCTGTAATAAAAGAAGTTGCATTCACGATAAAAAGGTGACGTCATAACCGACATCAAATGTTTTACACCAACAGTATGCTTCTACGAATAGCAAGCATGAATAAATGTATGTGACCCTTAGGTCGTTACAAAACATAGTTCAAAATTATTAAAGTCTGAATGCAAGATAAACAGTTCATGCGGTGATAACACTAGAGCAGCGGGTGTCTACGGCAAGACTAGCACGATAGCGAAAGCAAATAACCTTAAGCACCTGAGAAAAACATGCTTAAAAACGTCAACACAAAGGTTGGTGAGCTATAGTTTAAGTATAACAGTATGTAAGGTAGGCCACGAGATTTCAGTGCTACAAAGAGCGTTTCAATACAGTATGATAAAGTATATGTTAACCGTGGGCACTTGGTAACTAACTTAACGTTTATACCCCCTGAAAGTACACTTGGCAAGTGCGTATGTCTACGAAGTATTAACCACTCATTAAATGCTAGCGCTACTAGCCCGAGTGGGGATGTCAAACCCTATGGATCCATATCTAAGATTCGCGTTCACCGGTTCAAAAACCAATGACTAAACGTTACCGAGCTAAAGGGAATGTTTCTGCCGTTATATAACCCACACATATATAAGTTTAAGTACTCGTGCCTAGTATGTAAAACATAAAATCCGCATGTATTCTCAGTTCCCAAAATATGTTAAAGTAAAAAGGGAATGCTATAACTCACAATGATAAAGTAGCGGTAAAGTATGACTCGGAAAGTAAGCAAGTAATGAAGGTCGTCCAAACGGATCCTCAACCTAAGTCAAATAGTACTAAGTCAGTAAATCATCCAAAAAGGTTTAAAATTATGTAAATAAGGTCTTAAGGGTCATCATCATTCATCATTTAACAAAAGGTGTAAAGTAAGTTTCGTTTATGAAAGTAGTTTAAAACAAAAGCTGACTTCGATTAGTCACCACGGCCTCTACCCTTACTGAATTAAGGTGAGACTAGTGGACATGGCTCTGTATATGAGTCCCTTAAGTGTGGTAAAATTTACAGAAGCAAACTCGTCTTCGTTTGACCGTGGCGACGGTCTAAGTGCGAGTAGGTCAAAAATTTCTACACAACGTTCAAAGGACATAGTGACGATCGGAGGGCCATAAATCCTAAACCGTAACTCGGATTAAGAGGAGTCCTATATGAAAAGTTATATAATCGAATAGTGCTATTTGAAAATAATAATCACAACAGCCCAGGTCTTACTGATCAGACCCAGAATACAGAAAACAGACAGGTCAGTAGGTTCCGGTGGTTCTTGGTGTTCGATGCTTATCATGGTTCTCATCCTTGATGCATATAGCTTCAAGTGTACAACTCGTTGATGTGTTTGCATCATTTTCACCAAGGTTTGACCATCATAACCCAAGTGTAAGTCTAAGAC
Organism: Rutidosis leptorrhynchoides; assembly: GCF_046630445.1. NCBI lineage: Eukaryota > Viridiplantae > Streptophyta > Magnoliopsida > Asterales > Asteraceae > Rutidosis > Rutidosis leptorrhynchoides. The sequence goes on along the minus strand of NC_092336.1, from coordinate 388,563,994 downwards.
ATGTAGCACAACTCACTTAAGAGTTGTATGAAGTTTGATGAACCAAAGTTACATCAAAGTCTTAGATCTAACACATACATGAATTTTAAAACTAATAATAAGTTACAAACTTGAAAGTAAACTCATGAAATCAAGATCTTGGGTTGTAGAACATAGTTCTTTAGTTTGATCTTGAAGATCCAAGACTCAAAAGTCTAGATCTAACATAAGTGTACCAAGTTATAATTAAAGAAACTTACTTACATGTTCTTGAACTCTTAAAGTTAATTTTAGTTCAAGATTAATGAGATCAAAGTTAACTAGTAACATTTGACCAATAACAACCAACAAACATGAAATTAAAGTGCATAAAATGAAGACATAAACTAAGTAAACAAGTAACTAGTTCATTGTTGTTCATACTTTAAAGATTCAAACCAAAGTTTGATCTTTAAGGAAAGTAAACTTTAAAGTTTACCTCATGAATCACAAGCATGCTTTCAACACATGAACTTTGATCTTTTAAAACTTTAAATGTAGAGTATAACTAGAAAGTTTTAAGCTCTTGAATGTTCTTGTAAATACAAGATAAAATGAAGAATGAAACTAGTAAGTTTGATTCTTGAAACTAGGAAGTAACAAACAACAACTACAAGTAAGTAACAATTAATCAAAGACAAGTAACATTAAACAAAAGAATGATGATGAAGATGGTTTTTGGTTCGGTTTTAGAAGGAAAGAAAAGAGAGAATTATTTGTTCAAGTTACTTACAAAAATGAGAGAAAAGAGAGAAAGTGAGATGCAAGTTTGAAGTGTGTGAGATGAATGAGGTTTACAAGTGAACAAGTAATGTAAAAAAAAAAAAATTGAATCCCTCTCATGGCCATAAGGCCTACGGTTTTCTGCAGAAAAAAGGGGGAGGGAAATGTTTTATGGTTACTAGTATGAAAAGCCTTACAAAGGTGGTTAATGGAGGTATGTGCATGGGGATTACATGTTAACTAGATTCCAATTGTTCTTAACTAACTAGTTTCCATTTACAAGTAATACTTACATGTCTTAGTGGGCTAAATAATCCATAAAGTTGTAGGGTGGGCTCATAAGCCCAATATCATGAGTCCATAACACTAATAAAAGCCCAAGTTCAATTAATTAACAAATAAATCCAATTAAAGCCAAAGTAATTAACTAATAACTTTAGTTAATTAAAATGATTAATAAAATCAATCATGAATGTAAATAATATTCTAAAAATATTATTCGTGAAAGTTTCGCATGTCACAAAGACATTTCGGGCAATTAAAGTCAAGTACGGGCAATCATGGCAGCGTGTAAATGTAATAACGTACATTCGTTTAATCACACGTATTAATAATAATAATTATTAATAAATAAACGTTGGAAAATCCAGGGTCGTTACATTACCCACCTGTTAAAGAAAATTTCGTCTCGAAATTTAAGCTGAGGTAGATGGAGGAGTCGGGAAAAGGTGAGGATACTTCCACATCATTTGATCCTCTCGCTCCCAAGTAAACTCAGGTCCTCGTTTGGCATTTCATCGTACCCGGACGATCGAAATCTTGTTGCGTTTCAAAGTTTTGATCTCACGATCCATAATTTCAACAGGTTCTTCCACAAAGTGGAGTTTGTCGTCAATCGTAAGTTCCTCAAGTGGTATGATAAGTTCGGGTGCAGCAAGACACTTCTTTAAGTTTGACACGTGGAAGGTAGGATGAACTGAGTTCAATTGTGCTGGTAGATCCAAACGGTAAGCAACGGGTCCAACACGTTCCAAGATTTCAAAAGGACCAATGTATCGTGGGTTTAACTTTCCACGTTTTCCAAAATGGATCACACAGTTCCAAGGTGAAACCTTTAACATTACTCGGTCGCCCACGTTGAATTCAAAGTCCTTACATTTAAGATCGGCATAACTCTTTTGGCGATCGCGGGCAGTCTTAAGTCTAGCTTGAATCTGAGCAATCTTCTCCGTTGTTTCGTGGACTACCTCGGGTCTGGTGATTTTCTTTTCGCCTACTTCGGCCCCACAAATAGGAGATCGGCACTTACGGCCATACAATGCTTCAAAAGGTGCGTCATTAATGCTTGAGTGATAACTGTTGTTGTACAAAAATTTGGCGAGTGGCAAATGTCTTTCCCAGGCCTTTTCGAAATCGATGACACATGCACGCAACATGTCTTCTAAGGTCTGAATCGTTCGTTCACTTTGCCTGTCAGTCTGAGGGTGATAAGCAGTACTCATGTCAAGACGAGTTCCCATGGCTTCTTGCAAAGAACGCCAAAATCTAGAAGCAAAATGGGGATCGCGATCGGAGATGATGGATAAAGGTACACCATGACGAGATACAACCTCTTTGATGTATAATTGGGCAAGTCTCTCTATTGTATCCGTCTCCTTCATCGCTAGAAAGTGTGCAGTTTTGGTAAGACGGTCAACAATAACCCAGATAGTATCGTATCCGCCCACCGTCTTTGGTAGCTTGGTGATGAAATCCATTGTTATCCATTCCCACTTCCATTGTGGGATTTCTGGTTGTTGAAACAATCCAGAGGGTCTCTGATGCTCGGCTTTAACCTTCGAGCAAGTCAAACACTTACCAACATAAGTTACAACGTCTTTCTTAAGATTCGGCCACCAATACTGTTCTTTAAGGTCGTGGTACATTTTGCCCGCTCTAGGGTGAATCGAATATCTCGACTTGTGGGCTTCATCAAGTATAAGGTTCCGTAGATCTCCATAAAGAGGTACCCAAATTCTTCCGGCATAACATCGGAGTCCAGACTCCCTAACCTCGAATCGAGAGACAAGTATGTTCAAATGTTCGTGAGATATGTTCTCCACCTTGAGAGCCTCATCTTGGGCTACTCTGATCTGGTTGTTGAGGTTCGAATGGATGGTGATGTTCAGAGCCCTAACACGAAGAGGTTCCATCCTCTCCTTTCGGCTTAAAGCGTCAGCTACAACATTGGCCTTGCCAGGATGATAACAGAGTTCACAATCGTAGTCGTTGAGCATCTCGATCCATCGATGCTGTCTCATATTTAGTTGCTTCTGATCAAAGATGTGCTGGAGACTCTTGTGATCGGTGAAGAGAGTACTCTTAGTTCCATACAAATAGTGTCTCCACAATTTAAGCGCAAAGACCACGGCTCCAAGTTCAAGATCGTGAGTAGTGTAGTTCCGCTCATGAATCTTCAATTGGCGGGAGGCATAGGCAATAACTTTTGATCGTTACATCATTACACAACTAAAACCACTTTTCGACGCATCGCAATAAACAAAAAAGTTGTCACTACCTTCGGGAAGCGATAGGATAGGTGCGGTGGTCAACTTCTTCTTCAAAGTTTGGAATGCTGATTCGTGTGCGGGTTCTCAAATGAACTTCTTGCCCTAGTGAGTCAGCGCGGTCAAAGGACGCGCAATCAAAGAAAATCCTTCAATGAACCTTCGGTAGTAACCGGTGAGACCTAGGAATTGGCGAATATGGGTCGGAGTAGTGGGGGTCTCCCACTTGCTGATAGCTTCAATCTTGGTGGGATCAACTTTGATACCCTAGTCGCTCACAACATGACCCAGAAACTGGACTTCCTTCAACCAAAATTCACACTTGGAGAATTTGGCGTAAAGTTGCTCTTGTCTCAGGAGTTCAAGTACTAATCGGAGGTGTTGCTCATGCTCTTCTTTGCTCTTAGAGTAGATGAGGATATCATCTATGAAGACGATAACAAACTTATCCAAGTACGGCTTGCAAACACGATTCATAAGATCCATGAACACGGCAGGTGCATTTGTCAAACCGAATGACATCACGAGAAACTCATAATGACCATAACGAGTTCTAAATGCAGTTTTCATTATATCACTTTCCTTCACCCTCAACTAGTGATAACCGGATCGCAGATCGATCTTTGAGTAAACACTTGATCCTTGTAGTTGGTCAAAAAGATCATCAATTCGTGGAAGAGGATACCGATTCTTGATAGTCAATTTGTTGAGTTCACGGTAGTCGATACACATACGGAAGGATCCATCCTTCTTCTTCATAAACAACACAGGTGCACCCCAAGGTGAGAAGCTTGGTTGGATAAATCCACGGTCAAGTAGTTCTTGTAGTTGGCTTTGTAATTCTTGCATCTTGGAAGGTGCGAGTCTATAAGGTACGCGAGCTACAGGTGCAGTTCCCGGCACTAAGTCAATCTGAAACTCTACTGCTCTTGGCGGCGGTAATCCAGGCAATTCTTCAGGGAAGACATCGGAAAATTCGTTCACTATTCGAACGTCGTTCACGCTTTTCACCTCAATTTCTACTGTTTTCACATGCGCTAGGATAGCAAGACGTCCCTTCTTCATAATCTTTTGCGCTTTCACGCAACTAATGAGGTTCAACTTCGAGGTACATCTCTCCATAGATAACCAGTGGCTCGCCATCTTCGCATGGTATACGAAGTGCTTTATCTCCACAGATAATATCAGCCCTTATCTTACTCAACCAATCCATACCAACGATCACGTCAAAACTTCCCAGTTTGATAGGTATCAAATCAATTTCAAAATCTGCGCCAGCTATGTTGATAATAGCTCCTCGACTAATGTGGTCAACTTTTTCAAGTTTACCGTTGGCGACCTCGACAAGCATACTCTCTTTTAACGGGACTAACGACCAATTAATCTTATCGCAAAAATATCTACATACATAATTTCTATCCGCACCAGTATCGAACAAGACAGAAGCTAAAAGATTGTTGATTCTGAATATACCTGTCACCAAGTTGGGGTTTTCGCGTGCGTCCCTTACATTAACATTGAAAGCTCTAGCGCGCGGTGGTCCGCCATCTTTTCGCTTATTTGGACACGCATTTCTGAAATGGCCCGTCTGCTCGCATTCGTAACACTTCTTCGGCCCGTTGGTGTTTGGCTTCCCATTCAAAGTGGTGACCTTGCAGTCTTTTCCAACATGCCCAGTCCGTTGGCACTTCTCACAAACATCATTGCAATACCCAGTGTGGTGTTTGTAACACCGCTTGCATTGTGGTAGGGTTCCTTTGTAGTTCGGGTTGGAGTTGGTGTTGTTGTTGGGGTTGAGGTTTCCACCGTTGTTGTTTCCTCTGAAACCCTCATGTCATTTCGCCGGGTTCTGTTCATAGTTTCTTCCCCTGTTGTTGTTGTTGTTGTGGTTATCCCATTTGCGCTTCTCGCTAGTACCCGCTTCAGATTTAGTTTTCTCCGGTTCATCGATGGTTATTTGATTCATTAAAGTATGCGCCATGCGCATCGCTTCGGGAACATTTGGTGATTTGGATGAGGTGACGTTTCCCTTAATGCTCTTAGGGAGTCCCCAGAAGTATCTCTCCATTCGCTTGAATTCTGGGGTGACCATTGTCGGACACATCAGGGCTAGTTCCAAAAATCTCCTGTTGTAACCATCAAGGTCGTTCCCAACGGCCCTTAACTGCATGAATTCCATTTCCATCTTTTGGATTTCGGTTCTCGGACGATACTCCTCAATCATGGCACATTTAAATTCTTCCCATGGCGTAGCATACGCCTCATCAATACCTTGTGCCTGTGCCATTGTGTTCCACCACGTGAGCGCGCCGTTAGACAGCGTGCAAGAAGTAAATTTAGTTTTGTTGTCCTCCGAACAGTTGCTAACTCGGAATACTGATTCAAGTTTCTCGAACCATCTGGTGAGACCAACCGGTCCCTCAGTGCCGCTGAAGTTATGTGGTTTACAGCTATGGAATTCCTTGTAAGTACACCCATTTCGAACGGGTTGAATAACCGGTGGTGGTGGCGGTGGCGGTGGAGCTTGGGATTGCATTTCCGCAATGGCTGCGGCTACACGTTCTTGGATCATCTCTTCAATTTGAGCAGCAGTAGGTGTGGATAAACCATTAGCCATGGTGTTCTATACAAACATTTTGACTCAAGTCAAAATCCAGCATTCAATATATAATAATATAGTATATAACAACCAACATGTAAACAACACAACACTTGTTAATTAAGTAACGCAAGTTGATACAAGTACCGCAAAACACCATACAGTAACGTAAATAGAACACTTGTGCAAAAAGTAACATCACAAAGTTTCCATTCATTAATAATAAGTTTCATACATCACGATAGATTCGTACAATACATAAGTGAAATATGAAACTACAACTAGATTACATCATGAAATCTAATACAAAAGGTCCTACGGTGATGGTGGGTGTAGGATATCTAAAACCTGAGCCAACTGCTCCTCGAGCTCAGTAACCCGAGCTCGGAGGATTCCCACCTCCCTCCTCAGTTCCTTGTTAGAGGGAGATGGTGGGGCAGGTGGTGCTGGTGGTGCAGGTAGTGAGGGTGGTGCGAGTGGTGCAGACCGCACGAAACGGGGTGCAGACGTTCCAGCTCCAGAAATGGTCAGTACGTAACGGGGTGTCTTATGCACTTGTGGGTCGGCAGGGTACGGTACAATCCGCTTACGAGCAGTAACCCTACGACGTCGACCAAACGCGTCAGTGAAGGCTCGTCCTTCGTTGATCCCCGGAATGATGGTACCGTTGAAGCGATACCGCTTCTTCGGCGGGGTGGAGGGTGGCTGAATAGGTATATCAGCAGGGTCCTCATCATCACTGGAGTCGTCTGAGGAAGAGTCATCTAATGAAGAATCGGCGGATGAGGAGTCATCCGAATCATGTGGTGGTGGCACGGGTGGCTGAACTGGCAGTCCGAAGGCGGCCAACATCTCTCTGTGTCTGCCTGGCGGAATCGGCACTAAACGTCCATTAGGAGCGTGTCGGCACGGTATGCGCATATGGTTACGGAATGGCCCTTCCCCGAACTCCGCGGGAATCACAACACCACCGATGCGGGGCTGTGGCTCCGAGGGTCCGGGAGCAGACGGAACTGGAATCTCTGTAGGGTCCACGTGTCCGTCAATAGTAGCCACTGGTGCCGGCGCACTACTACTAGCTCCGGAAGACGAAGCGCCGGGGTCACTGGTGCGTGTCGGGATCGGTGTGTCGGCAGCAGTAGCAGGTGGGGTGGCTGCCGAGTCTAAACTGCCCAAAACGATAGCAGGTGGAACATCCGACATCTGAACAAGGAAAAATAAATTTTCCATGTCAGTAAGTCATAAAGCAAGCACGTATTAGGCCAACAGTTTAAATCATGTATAACAATAAGTAGCATGGCAATAATAACGAATCGTACAGAAGTAGCATGCAATCGAAAGCAAGTAATATCATACAGTAGTGAAATCATGTAATATCATACGGCATATAGCAGTAAAAGTAAGCAGCCGCATGCAGTAAGTTCAGCAGAAACACGTAAACTAGCAAGTTGTAGATTAGTCCTATTAGTGAATCCTACTCGGGTCGGTCTTAGACTCACTAATACAACCTAATTCCCTACAACCAATGCTCTGATACCAAATGTGATGCCCCGTACAAAACCATCGTGTACGAATCATCATCAACATGATCATTACAAGGTTAAGTACTATATGCTGTAATAACAGAAGTTGCATTCACGATAAAAAGGTGACGTCATAACCGACATCAAATGTTTTACACCAACAGTATGCTTCTATGAATAGCAAGCATGAATAAATGTATGTGACCCTTAGGTCGTTACAAAACATAGTTCAAAAGTATTAAAGTCTGAATGCAAGATAAACAGTTCATGCGGTGATAACACTAGAGCAGCGGGTGTCTACGGCAAGACTAGCACGACAGCGGAAGCAAATAACCTTAAGCACTTGAGAAAAACATGCTTAAAAACGTCAACACAAAGGTTGGTGAGCTATAGTTTAAGTATAACAGTATGTAAGGTAGGCCACGAGATTTCAGTGCTACAAAGAGCGTTTTAAAACAGTATGATAAAGTATATGTTAACCGTGGGTACTTGGTAACCAACTTAACGTTTATACCCCCTGAAAGTACACTTGGAAAGTGCGTATGTCTACGAAGTATTAAACACTCGTTAAATGCTAGCGCTACTAGCCTGAGTGGGGATGTCAAACCCTATGGATCCATATCTAAGATTCGCGTTCACCGGTTCAAAAACCAATGACTAAACGTTACCGAGCTAAAGGGAATATTTCTGCAGTTATATAACCCACTGATAATGCTAAAAACGAACATATATTTCATAGCATTATCTCTCAAGAAAGACAAGCTTTTAGTTGCAGTTGTCCTATTTACAAGGAATATTCGTTTAAATATTAAAAGGTGAAGACAAAAGGCAGATTCGACAAATTGAAGCATCAAACGACCAAAAAGCTAAAAAGTACAAAGTACAAGTAAAGAGGTTCAAATTATTGATGAGGAACGCCTAAAAATGACAAGAGTACAAGCCGCAAAACGCAAAGTACAAGATATTAAATTATACGAAAGGACGTTCGAAAATCTGAAACCGAGACATGAACCAGCTTTCAACGTACGACGCAACGGACCGAAAGTTACAAATTAATTATGTATATAAATATAATATAATATATAATTAATTATATAAATTATATATTTATATTATATTTATATAATAAAATCCGTCGGCAAGCTAGGAGCCAAACGTATGTTAGCTGGAATCAGGGGCTCCGCACTCGCGGAGCTTTGAAGACAAAAACCTCCGCACTCGCGGAGGTCAAACAGTATTACGTGGGCCTATAAAAGGTCAAGCATTCGGTCGATTTTTAATCATCTTTTTCTAATCTATCTCTTACGTGTATATATATATATATATATATATATATATATATTTATAATTATAATTTTAATTCTATTAATAAGGGTATGTTAGCGAATGTTGTAAGGGTGTAAGTTGAAATTCTGTCCGTGTAACGCTACGCTATTTTTAATCATTGTAAGTTATGTTCAACCTTTTTAATTTAATGTCTCGTAGCTAAGTTATTATTATGCTTATTTAATGCCGAAGTAATTGTGATGTTTGACTAAATATTAAATTTGGGTAATTGGGCTTTGTACCATAATTGGGATTTGGACAAAAGAACGACATTTGTGGAAATTAGACTATGGGCTATTAATGGGCTTTATATTTGTTTAACTAAATGATAGTTTGTTAATTTTAATATAAAGATTTACAATTGGACGTACCTATAAATAACCATATACACTCAATCGGACACGATGGGCGGGATATTTATATGTACGAATAATCGTTCATTTAACCGGACACGGGAATGGATTAATAGTCTATGAAATTATTAAAACATGGGTGAAATTATGTACAAGGACACCTGGCATAATTGATAACAAAGTATTAAAACCTTGTTACAGTTTAAGTCCCCAATTAGTTGGAATATTTAACTTCGGGTATAAGGATAATTTGACGAGGATACTCGCACTTTATATTTATGACTGATGGACTGTTATGGACAAAAACCAGACGGAAATATTGAATAATCCAGGACAAAGGACAATTAACCCATGGGAATAAACTAAAATCAACACGTCAAACATCATGATTACGGAAGTTTAAATAAGCATAATTCCTTTATTTTCATATTTAATTGCACTTTTAATTATCGCACTTTTATTTATTGTCATTGTATTTAATGGCACTTTTAATTATCGTACTTTTTAATTATCGCAAGTTTATATTATCGCACTTTTATTTATTGCAATTTCATTATCGTTATTTACTTTACGCTTTAAATTAAGTCTTTTATTTATTTAATATTTTACATTAGGTTTTAACTGCGACTAAAGTTTTAAAAATCGACAAACCGGTCATTAAACGGTAAAAACCCCCCCTTTATAATAATAATATTACTTATATATATATTTGTATTTTTATAAATTAAAACTAATATAGCGTTAAGCTTTGTTTAAAGATTTCCCTGTGGAACGAACCGGATTTACTAAAAACTACACTACTGTACGATTAGGTACACTGCCTATAAGTGTTGTAGCAAGGTTTAGGTATATCCATTCTATAAATAAATAAATATCTTGTGTAAAATTGTATCGTATTTAATAGCATTTCCTAGTAAAAATAAAGCTATTTCATATACACCTCGCATAACATCAAGTATTTTTGGCGCCGCTGCCGGGGATTTTATTATATAAATATAATATAAATATATAATTTATATATATTTGATAATGCTAAAAACGAACATATATTTCATAGCATTATCCCTCAAGAAAGACAAGCTTTTAGTTGCAGTTGTCCTATTTACAAGGAATATTCGTTTAAATATTAAAAGGTGAAGACAAAAGGCAGATTCGACAAATTGAAGACGCAAACGACCAAAAAGCTAAAAAGTACAAAGTACAAGCAAAGAGGTTCAAATTATTGATGAGGAACGCCTAAAAATGACAAGAGTACAAGCCGCAAAACGCAAAGTACAAGATATTAAATTATACGAAAGTGTAGTGACCCGAACTTTTCCATGTTTATATATATTAATTGAGATTGATATTTACATGATTAAATGTTTCCAACATGTTAAGCAATCAAACTTGTTAAGACTTGATTAATTGAAATATGTTTCATATAGACAATTGACCACCCAAGTTGACCGGTGATTCACGAACGTTAAAACTTGTAAAAACTATATGATGACATATATATGGATATATATATAGTTAACATGATACTATGATAAGTAAACATATCATTAAGTATATTAACAATGAACTACATATGTAAAAACAAGACTACTAACTTAATGATTTTTAAACGAGACATATATGTAACGATTATCGTTGTAAAGACATTTAATGTATACATATCATATTAAGAGATATTCATACATGATAATATCATGATAATATAATAATTTAAAATCTCATTTGTTATAATAAACAATGGGTTAACAACATTCAACAAGATCGTTAACCTAAAGGTTTCAAAACAACATTTACATGTAACGACTAACGATGAGTTAACGACTCAGTTAAAATATATATACATGTAGTGTTTTAATATGTATTTATACACTTTTGAAAGACTTCAATACACTTATCAAAATACTTCTACTTAACAAAAATGCTTACAATTACATCCTCGTTCAGTTTCATCAACAATTCTACTCGTATGCACCCGTATTCGTACTCGTACAATACACAGCTTTTAGATGTATGTACTATTGGTATATACACTCCAATGATCAGCTCTTAGCAGCCCATGTGAGTCACCTAACACATGTGGGAACCATCATTTGGCAACTAGCATGAAATATCTCATAAAATTACAAAAATATGAGTAATCATTCATGACTTATTTACATGAAAACAAAATTACATATCCTTTATATCTAATCCATACACCAACGACCAAAAACACCTACAAACACTTTCATTATTCAATTTTCTTCATATAATTGATCTCTCTCAAGTTCTATCTTCAAGTTCTAAGTGTTCTTCATAAATTCCAAAAGTTCTAGTTTCATAAAATCAAGAATACTTTCAAGTTTGCTAGCTCACTTCCAATCTTGTAAGGTGATCATCCAACCTCAAGAAATCTTTGTTTCTTACAGTAGGTTATCATTCTAATACAAGGTAATAATCATATTCAAACTTTGGTTCAATTTCTATAACTATAACAATCTTATTTCAAGTGATGATCTTACTTGAACTTGTTTTCGTGTCATGATTCTGCTTCAAGAACTTCGAGCCATCCAAGGATCCGTTGAAGCTAGATCCATTTTTCTCTTTTCCAGTAGGTTTATCCAAGGAACTTAAGGTAGTAATGATGTTCATAACATCATTCGATTCATACATATAAAGCTATCTTATTCGAAGATTTAAACTTGTAATCACTAGAACATAGTTTAGTTAATTCTAAACTTGTTCGCAAACAAAAGTTAATCCTTCTAACTTGACTTTTAAAATCAACTAAATACATGTTCTATATCTATATGATATGCTAACTTAATGATTTAAAACCTGGAAACACGAAAAACACCGTAAAACCGGATTTACGCCGTCGTAGTAACACCGCGGGCTGTTTTGGGTTAGTTAATTAAAAACTATGATAAACTTTGATTTAAAAGTTGTTATTCTGAGAAAATGATTTTTATTATGAACATGAAACTATATCCAAAAATTATGGTTAAACTCAAAGTGGAAGTATGTTTTCTAAAATGGTCATCTAGACGTCGTTCTTTCGACTGAAATGACTACCTTTACAAAAACGACTTGTAACTTATTTTTTCGACTATAAACCTATACTTTTTCTGTTTAGATTCATAAAATAGAGTTCAATATGAAACCATAGCAATTTGATTCACTCAAAACGGATTTAAAATGAAGAAGTTATGGGTAAAACAAGATTGGATAATTTTTCTCATTTTAGCTACGTGAAAATTGGTAACAAATCTATTCCAACCATAACTTAATCAACTTGTATTGTATATTATGTAATCTTGAGATACCATAGACACGTATACAATGTTTCGACCTATCATGTCGACACATCTATATATATTTCGGAACAACCATAGACACTCTATATGTGAATGTTGGAGTTAGCTATACAGGGTTGAGGTTGATTCCAAAATATATATAGTTTGAGTTGTGATCAATACTGAGATACGTATACACTGGGTCGTGGATTGATTCAAGATAATATTTATCGATTTATTTCTGTACATCTAACTGTGGACAACTAGTTGTAGGTTACTAACGAGGACAGCTGACTTAATAAACTTAAAACATCAAAATATATTAAAAGTGTTGTAAATATATTTTAAACATACTTTGATATATATGTATATATTGTTATAGGTTCGTGAATCAACCAGTGGCCAAGTCTTACTTCCCGACGAAGTAAAAATCTGTGAAAGTGAGTTATAGTCCCACTTTTAAAATCTAATATTTTTGGGATGAGAATACATGCAGGTTTTATAAATGATTTACAAAATAGACACAAGTACGTGAAACTACATTCTATGGTTGAATTATCGAAATCGAATATGCCCCTTTTTATTAAGTCTGGTAATCTAAGAATTAGGGAACAGACACCCTAATTGACGCGAATCCTAAAGATAGATCTATTGGGCCTAACAAACCCCATCCAAAGTACCGGATGCTTTAGTACTTCGAAATTTATATCATATCCGAAGGGTGTCCCGGAATGATGGGGATATTCTTATATATGCATCTTGTTATTGTCGGTTACCAGGTGTTCACCATATGAATGATTTTTATCTCTATGTATGGGATGTGTATTGAAATATGAAATCTTGTGGTCTATTATTATGATTTGATATATATAGGTTAAACCTATAACTCACCAACATTTTTGTTGACGTTTTAAGCATGTTTATTCTCAGGTGATTATTAAGAGCTTCCGCTGTCGCATACTTAAATAAGGACGAGATTTGGAGTCCATGCTTGTATGATATTGTGTAAAAACTGCATTCAAGAAACTTATTTTGTTGTAACATATTTGTATTGTAAACCATTATGTAATGGTCGTGTGTAAACAGGATATTTTAGATTATCATTATTTGATAATCTACGTAAAGCTTTTTAAACCTTTATTGATGAAATAAAGGTTATGGTTTGTTTTAAAAATGAATGCAGTCTTTGAAAAACGTCTCATATAGAGGTCAAAACCTCGCAACGAAATCAATTAATATGGAACGTTTTTAATCAATAAGAACGGGACATTTCAGTTGGTATCCGAGCGTTGGTCTTAGAGAACCAGAATTTTGCATTAGTGTGTCTTATCGAGTTTGTTAGGATGCATTAGTGAGTCTGGACTTCGACCGTGTTTACTTGAAAAATGATTGCTTAACAAATTTTGTTGGAAACTATATATTTTTAACATGTGAATATTATGTGATATATTAATCTCTTAACGCGTTTGATATTATGTGATAGATGTCTACCTCTAGAACAAGTCCCATTGACTCACCTAATAATAATGAAGAGTCAAATGTAAATTGGAATGATTCGTGGACTGATTCACAAGTTCCCGAAGAGGAACCGGAAGAAGAGTCGGAACCGGAAGAAGAATCGGAACCGGAAGAAGAATCGGAACCGGATGAAGAAATAGAACCGGTGGGGGAAATAATAAAACGGTTAAGTAAAAGAAAATCCTCAACCAACCGACCAAGGTTAATTATGGTCAATGGTGTTTCCGCCAAGGAAGCAAAATATTGGGAGGATTACCAATTCTCCGATGAATCGGATTCCGACGAGAATTCCGATGATGTTATAGAAATTACCCCAACTGAATTTAAAAAGGCAAAAGAAAATAATAAGGGAAAGGGCATAAAAATAGAGAAATCTAATTCCAACCCCGATGAACTTTATATGTATCGTCAACCCCCGAAGTCCTTAAGTTGTAACAAAGACCCGGGAACCTCTAAACCACCAGGTTTTTCTAAACCAATGTGGATAACGACGGCTCGTATTAGGGGAACATCATATATCCCTAGAAACTTGGCAAAACGAACCAAAACCGAAGAAGAAGAAACGAGCGAGTCGGAATAAGCTAGTTGTATTCGTGTGGTGTAATATATGTAATATAGTGTTCTTATGCTTTATGATATATGTAAAAATTGCTTGTATTAATAAGTATTTTTTTATGAATCTAACTCTTGTCTATTTTACAGTTTAAAAACACAAAATGGATAGACAACCCAATATTTTAAGAGACCTACCCGGAGACATGATTGATGAAATCTTGTCTAGAGTCGGCCAGAATTCCTCGGCACAACTATTTAAGGCGAGATCAGTTTGTAAGACATTCGAAGAACGTTCCAAGAATGTCTTGGTTTATAAGAGACTTTCGTTTGAAAGATGGGGGATATCACATTGGGAAACCCATAAGTTACGATGTGTTTACTTTGACGCATATATTGCGGGGAACCCAAATGCTATTTTACGCAACGGGTTAAGAAATTATTTTGACTCAATATATCCGAATATTGGACTTCGTGATTTAGAAAAAGCGGCTAACATGCAACATAAAGAAGCATGTTATGCTTACGGATTAGTAATGTTCGCTTCTCACCAAAGTGAGAACAAGAACATCGGGCTACAACTATTAAACAAAACGTTTTCACAAGTGACGGAGTCGGTAATTGGGGTAAGAAATGAGGTTTTTAGATTATTACGGGACTGTTGGACATTACGTAACCCTCATCCCTTTGACGACATTACCACACGCTGTCTTATCAACGGCCATAACGGTTATGTTCCACAAGACCAAGGATGGGAAGTAGTCCTAGTAAAACCAGAATGCATGACTTGTTTCTGGACGTATGAATTACGTGTCTTTATTGCCTTTGCTGAACGACTTGTGTACTAGCTAGAATTATCTTCACAACTATCTTGTATCAAAGTTATTTTGTGCTATATTTCATGCTTTATGTAAAATAAGCGGTATTGTAAGTTTATAAAATATTGTATAAAAGTTTGAACGCGAAATATTATTATAATCAGTTTTTCATATAGAATTGTAGTAGTTGAATTGTATATTAGCTACTAAGTATGAACTTAATGGGTAGGTACTACCCGAATTTAAACTTATAAAACGCTAATATGAAGAAAAAGCTTTTATAAATGAGTTCATATTATGCTACGAAATACTATTAACTACTCTTAGTATTCTGTATGATTAACTTGTTACATTTGATAATTTTGAAGGAAATGGCACCGACTACTCGACACACCGTGAATATGAATGAAGAGGAATTCCGTACTTTTCTAGCTTCAAACATAGCCGCAGTACAGGCTGCGCTACATACCAACAATAACCTTGGATCTAGTAGTACAGGAAATCGTGTAGGATGCACCTACAAAGAATTCACTGCCTGCAAACCTTTGGAATTTGATGGAACCGAAGGACCGATCGGATTGAAACGGTGGACCGAGAAGGTCGAATCGGTATTTGCCATAAGTAAGTGTACTGAAGAGGACAAAGTGAAGTACGCTACGTATACCTTCACAGGTTCTGCGTTAACATGGTGGAATACCTATCTAGAGCAAGTGGGACAAGGCGATGCGTACGCACTACCGTGGTCAGCATTCAAGCACTTGATGAACGAGAAGTACCGTCCCAGAACCGAGGTCAATAAGCTCAAGACAGAACTTAGAGGGTTACGAACCCAAGGATTTGATATTACCACGTACGAAAGACGATTCACAGAATTGTGCCTATTGTGTCCGGGAGCATTCGAAGATGAGGAAGAGAAGATCGACGCATTTGTGAAAGGATTACCGGAAAGAATCCAAGAAGATATAAGTTCACACGAGCCTGCCTCCATACAACAGGCATGTAGAATGGCTCACAAACTAGTGAACCAGATTGAAGAAAGGATTAAAGAACAGACTGCTGAAGAGGCCAATGTGAAGCAAGTCAAAAGAAAGTAGGAGGAAAACGGTGATAAGAATCACCAATACAACAACAACAGCAATTACAACAATAATCGCAACAATTATCCCAACAATCGCAACATCAATCGCAACTACAACAAATGGCCCAACAACAACAACAACAACAACAACAACAGCAACTACAACAATCATCCCAATAACAATAATAACCGCAACAATAATAACAATCAGAAGCAGCTATGCCAAAGGTGTGAAAAGTATCACTCGGGGTTCTGCACCAAATTTTGCAACAAGTGTAAAAGAAATGGTCATAGCGCGGCGAAGTGTGAGGTCTACGGACCAGGGGTTAATAGAATGAAAGGAACAAATGGTGTCGGAACGAGTAATGGCGGAGCAAGTAGTGTCGGAGCAAGTTATGCCAATGTAGTTTGTTATAAATGTGGAAAATCGGGCCACATTATTAGAAATTGCCCGAACCAGGAGAACACGAATGGACAAGGCCGCGGAAGAGTTTTCAATATTAATGCGGCAGATGCACAGGAAGACCCGGAGCTTGTTACGGGTACGTTTCTTATTGACAATAAATCTGCTTACGTTTTATTTGATTCGGGTGCGGATAGAAGCTATATGAGTAGAGATTTTTGTGCTAAATTAAGTTGTCCATTGACGCCTTTGGATAGTAAATTTTTACTCGAATTAGCAAATGGTAAATTAATTTCAGCAGATAATATATGTCGGAATCGAGAAATTAAACTGGTTAGCAAAACATTTAAGATTTATTTGATACCAGTAGAGTTAGGGAGTTTTGATGTGATAATCGGTATGGACTGGTTGAAAGAAGTGAAAGCAGAGATCGTTTGTTACAAAAATGCAATTCGCATTATACGAGAAAAAGGAAAACCCTTAATGGTGTACGGAGAAAAGGGCAACACGAAGCTACATCTTATTAGTAATTTGAAGGCACAAAAACTAATAAGAAAAGGTTGCTATGCTGTTCTAGCACATGTCGAGAAAGTACAAACTGAAGAAAAGAGCATCAATGATGTTCCCATTGCAAAAGAATTTCCCGATGTATTTCCGAAAGAATTACCGGGATTACCCCCACATCGATCCATTGAATTTCAAATAGATCTTGTACCAGGAGCTGCACCAATAGCTCGTGCTCCTTACAGACTCGCACCCAGTGAGATGAAAGAACTGCAAAGCCAATTACAAGAACTTTTAGAGCGTGGTTTCATTCGACCAAGCACATCACCGTGGGGAGCTCCTGTTTTGTTTGTCAAGAAGAAAGATGGTACATTCAGGTTGTGTATCGACTACCGAGAGTTGAACAAACTTACCATCAAGAACCGCTACCCACTACCGAGAATCGACGACTTATTTGATCAACTACAAGGCTCGTCTGTTTATTCAAAGATTGACTTACGTTCCGGGTATCATCAAATGCGGGTGAAAGAAGATGATATTCCAAAGACTGCTTTCAGAACACGTTACGGTCATTACGAGTTTATGGTCATGCCATTTGGTTTAACTAATGCACCAGCTGTGTTCATGGACCTTATGAACCGAGTGTGTGGACCATACCTTGACAAGTTTGTCATTGTTTTCATTGATGACATACTTATTTACTCAAAGAATGACCAAGAACACGGTGAACATTTGAGAAAGGTGTTAGAAGTATTGAGGAAGGAAGAATTGTACGCTAAGTTTTCAAAGTGTGCATTTTGGTTGGAAGAAGTTCAATTCCTCGGTCACATAGTGAACAAAGAAGGTATTAAGGTGGATCCGGCAAAGATAGAAACTGTTGAAAAGTGGGAAACCCCGAAAACTCCGAAACACATACGCCAGTTTTTAGGACTAGCTGGTTACTACAGAAGGTTCATCCAAGACTTTTACAGAATAGCAAAACCCTTGACTGCATTAACGCATAAAGGGAAGAAATTTGAATGGAAGGATGAACAAGAGAAAGCGTTTCAGTTATTGAAGAAAAAGCTAACTACGGCACCTATATTGTCATTGCCTGAAGGGAATGATGATTTTGTGATTTATTGTGACGCATCAAAGCAAGGTCTCGGTTGTGTATTAATTCAACGAACGAAGGTGATTGCTTATGCGTCTAGACAATTGAAGATTCACGAGCAAAATTATACGACGCATGATTTGGAATTAGGCGCGGTTGTTTTTGCATTAAAGACTTGGAGGCACTATTTATATGGGGTCAAAAGTATTATATATACCGACCACAAAAGTCTTCAACACATATTTAATCAGAAACAACTGAATATGAGGCAGCGTAGGTGGATTGAATTATTGAATGATTATGACTTTGAGATTCGTTACCACCCGGGGAAGGCAAATGTGGTAGCCGATGCCTTGAGCAGGAAGGACAGAGAACCCATTCGAGTAAAATCTATGAATATAATGATTCATAATAACCTTACTACTCAAATAAAGGAGGCGCAACAAGGATTTTTAAAAGAGGGAAATTTAAAGGATGAAATACCCAAAGGATCGGAGAAGCATCTTAATATTCGGGAAGACGGAACCCGGTATAGGGCTGAAAGGATTTGGGTACCAAAATTTGGAGATATGAGAGAAATGGTACTTAGAGAAGCTCATAAAACCAGATACTCAATACATCCTGGAACGGGGAAGATGTACAAGGATCTCAAGAAACATTTTTGGTGGCCGGGTATGAAAGCCGATGTTGCTAAATACGTAGGAGAATGTTTGACGTGTTCTAAGGTCAAA
The DNA here is from genome assembly GCF_046630445.1 of Rutidosis leptorrhynchoides. NCBI lineage: Eukaryota > Viridiplantae > Streptophyta > Magnoliopsida > Asterales > Asteraceae > Rutidosis > Rutidosis leptorrhynchoides. The sequence continues at coordinate 388,544,934 of NC_092336.1, read as the reverse complement.
GCTGAGCATCAGAAACCATCAGGTCTACTTCAACAACCCGAAATCCCAGAATGGAAATGGGAAAACATTACCATGGATTTCATCACTAAATTGCCAAGGACTGCAAGTGGTTTTGATACTATTTGGGTAATAGTTGATCGTCTCACCAAATCAGCACACTTCCTGCCAATAAGAGAAGATGACAAGATGGAGAAGTTAGCACGACTGTATTTGAAGGAAGTCGTCTCCAGACATGGAATACCAATCTCTATTATCTCTGATAGGGATGGTAGATTTATTTCAAGATTCTGGCAGACATTACAGCAAGCATTAGGAACTCGTCTAGACATGAGTACTGCCTATCATCCACAAACTGATGGGCAGAGCGAAAGGACGATACAAACTCTTGAAGACATGCTACGAGCATGTGTTATTGATTTCGGAAACAGTTGGGATCGACATCTACCGTTAGCAGAATTTTCCTACAACAACAGCTACCATTCAAGCATTGAGATGGCGCCGTTTGAAGCACTTTATGGTAGAAAGTGCAGGTCTCCGATTTGTTGGAGTGAAGTGGGGGATAGACAGATTACGGGTCCGGAGATAATACAAGAAACTACCGAGAAGATCATCCAAATTCAACAACGGTTGAAAACCGCCCAAAGTCGACAAAAGAGCTACGCTGACATTAAAAGAAAAGATATAGAATTTGAAATTGGAGAGATGGTCATGCTTAAAGTTGCACCTTGGAAAGGCGTTGTTCGATTTGGTAAACGAGGGAAATTAAATCCAAGGTATATTGGACCATTCAAGATTATTGATCGTGTCGGACCAGTAGCTTACCGACTTGAGTTACCTCAACAACTCGCGGCTGTACATAACACTTTCCACGTATCGAATTTGAAGAAATGTTTTGCTAAAGAAGATCTCACTATTCCATTAGATGAAATCCAAATCAACGAAAAACTTCAATTCATCGAAGAACCCGTCGAAATAATGGATCTTGAGGTTAAAAGACTTAAGCAAAACAAGATACCAATTGTTAAGGTTCGATGGAATGCTCGTAGAGGACCCGAGTTCACCTGGGAGCGTGAAGATCAGATGAAGAAGAAATACCCGCATCTATTTCCAGAAGATTCGTCAACACCTTCAACAGCTTAAAATTTCGGGACGAAATTTATTTAACGGGTAGGTACTGTAGTGACCCGAACTTTTCCATGTTTATATATATTAATTGAGATTGATATTTACATGATTAAATGTTTCCAACATGTTAAGCAATCAAACTTGTTAAAACTTGATTAATTGAAATATGTTTCATATAGACAATTGACCACCCAAGTTGACCGGTGATTCACGAACGTTAAAACTTGTAAAAACTATATGATGACATATATATGGATATATATATAGTTAACATGATACTATGATAAGTAAACATATCATTAAGTATATTAACAATGAACTACATATGTAAAAACAAGACTACTAACTTAATGATTTTTAAACGAGACATATATGTAACGATTATCGTTGTAAAGACATTTAATGTATACATATCATATTAAGAGATATTCATACATGATAATATTATGATAATATAATAATTTAAAATCTCATTTGTTATAATAAACAATGGGTTAACAACATTCAACAAGATCGTTAACCTAAAGGTTTCAAAACAACATTTACATGTAACGACTAACGATGAGTTAACGACTCAGTTAAAATATATATACATGTAGTGTTTTAATATGTATTTATACACTTTTGAAAGACTTCAATACACTTATCAAAATACTTCTACTTAACAAAAATGCTTACAATTACATCCTCGTTCAGTTTCATCAACAATTCTACTCGTATGCACCCGTATTCGTACTCGTACAATACACAGCTTTTAGATGTATGTACTATTGGTATATACACTCCAATGATCAGCTCTTAGCAGCCCATGTGAGTCACCTAACACATGTGGGAACCATCATTTGGCAACTAGCATGAAATATCTCATAAAATTACAAAAATATGAGTAATCATTCATGACTTATTTACATGAAAACAAAATTACATATCCTTTATATCTAATCCATACACCAACGATCAAAAACACCTACAAACACTTTCATTCTTCAATTTTCTTCATCTAATTGATCTCTCTCAAGTTCTATCTTCAAGTTCTAAGTGTTCTTCATAAATTCCAAAAGTTCTAGTTTCATAAAATCAAGAATACTTTCAAGTTTGCTAGCTCACTTCCAATCTTGTAAGGTGATCATCCAACCTCAAGAAATCTTTGTTTCTTACAGTAGGTTATCATTCTAATACAAGGTAATAATCATATTCAAACTTTGGTTCAATTTCTATAACTATAACAATCTTATTTCAAGTGATGATCTTACTTGAACTTGTTTTCGTGTCATGATTCTGCTTCAAGAACTTCGAGCCATCCAAGGATTCGTTGAAGCTAGATCCATTTTTCTCTTTTCCAGTAGGTTTATCCAAGGAACTTAAGGTAGTAATGATGTTCATAACATCATTCGATTCATACATATAAAGCTATCTTATTCGAAGGTTTAAACTTGTAATCACTAGAACATAGTTTAGTTAATTCTAAACTTGTTCGCAAACAAAAGTTAATCCTTCTAACTTGACTTTTAAAATCAACTAAATACATGTTCTATATCTATATGATATGCTAACTTAATGATTTAAAACCTGGAAACACGAAAAACACCGTAAAACCGGATTTACGCCGTCGTAGTAACACCGCGGGCTGTTTTGGGTTAGTTAATTAAAAACTATGATAAACTTTGATTTAAAAGTTGTTATTCTGAGAAAATGATTTTTATTATGAACATGAAACTATATCCAAAAATTATGGTTAAACTCAAAGTGGAAGTATGTTTTCTAAAATGGTCATCTAGACGTCGTTCTTTTGACTGAAATGACTACCTTTACAAAAACGACTTGTACCTTATTTTTTCGACTATAAACCTATACTTTTTCTGTTTAGATTCATAAAATAGAGTTCAATATGAAACCATAGCAATTTGATTCACTCAAAACGAATTTAAAATGAAGAAGTTATGGGTAAAACAAGATTGGATAATTTTTCTCATTTTAGCTACGTGAAAATTGGTAACAAATCTATTCCAACCATAACTTAATCAACTTGTATTGTATATTATATAATCTTGAGATACCATAGACACGTATACAATGTTTCGACCTATCATGTCGACACATCTATATATATTTCGGAACAACCATAGACACTCTATATGTGAATGTTGGAGTTAGCTATACAGGGTTGAGGTTGATTCCAAAATATATATAGTTTGAGTTGTGATCAATACTGAGATACGTATACACTGGGTCGTGGATTGATTCAAGATAATATTTATCGATTTATTTCTGTACATCTAACTGTGGACAACTAGTTGTAGGTTACTAACGAGGACAGCTGACTTAATAAACTTAAAACATCAAAATATATTAAAAGTGTTGTAAATATATTTTGAACATACTTTGATATATATGTATATATTGTTATAGGTTCGTGAATCAACCAGTGGCCAAGTCTTACTTCCTGACGAAGTAAAAATCTGTGAAAGTGAGTTATAGTCCCACTTTTAAAATCTAATATTTTTGGGATGAGAATACATGCAGGTTTTATAAATGATTTACAAAATAGACACAAGTACGTGAAACTACATTCTATGGTTGAATTATCGAAATCGAATATGCCCCTTTTTATTAAGTCTGGTAATCTAAGAATTAGGGAACAGACACCCTAATTGACGCGAATCCTAAAGATAGATCTATTGGGCCTAACAAACCCCATCCAAAGTACCGGATGCTTTAGTACTTCGAAATTTATATCATATCCGAAGGGTGTCCCGGAATGATGGGGATATTCTTATATATGCATCTTGTTATTGTCGGTTACCAGGTGTTCACCATATGAATGATTTTTATCTCTATGTATGGGATGTGTATTGAAATATGAAATCTTGTGGTCTATTATTATGATTTGATATATATAGGTTAAACCTATAACTCACCAACATTTTTGTTGACGTTTTAAGCATGTTTATTCTCAGGTGATTATTAAGAGCTTCCGCTGTCGCATACTTAAATAAGGACGAGATTTGGAGTCCATGCTTGTATGATATTGTGTAAAAACTGCATTCAAGAAACTTATTTTGTTGTAACATATTTGTATTGTAAACCATTATGTAATGGTCGTGTGTAAACAGGATATTTTAGATTATCATTATTTGATAATCTACGTAAAGCTTTTTAAACCTTTATTGATGAAATAAAGGTTATGGTTTGTTTTAAAAATGAATGCAGTCTTTGAAAAACGTCTCATATAGAGGTCAAAACCTCGCAACGAAATCAATTAATATGGAACGTTTTTAATCAATAAGAACGGGACATTTCAGAAAGGACGTTTGAAAATCCGAAACCGAGACATGAATCAGCTTTCAACGTACGACGCAACGGACCGAAAGTTACAAATTAATTATGTATATAAATATAATATAATATATAATTAATTATATAAAATATATTTTTATATTATATTTATATAATAAAATCCGTCGGCAAGCTAGGAGCCAAACTTATGTTAGCTGGAATCAGGGGCTCCGCACTCGCGGAGCTTTGAAGACAAAAACCTCCGCACTCGCGGAGGTCAAACAGTATTACGTGGGCCTATAAAAGGCCGAGCATTCGGCCGATTTTTAATCATCTTTTTCTAATCTATCTCTTACGTATATATATATATATATATATATATATATATATATATATATATATATATATATATATATATATATATATATATATTTATAATTTTAATTTTAATTTTAATTTTAATTTTAATTTTAATTCTAATAATAAGGGTATGTTAGCGAATGTTGTAAGGGTGTAAGTCGAAATTCTGTCAGTGTAACGCTACGCTATTTTTAATCATTGTAAGTTATGTTCAACCTTTTTAATTTAATGTCTCGTAGCTAAGTTATTATTATGCTTATTTAATGCCGAAGTAATCGTGATGTTTGACTAAATATTAAATTTGGGTAATTGGGCTCTGTACAATAATTGGGGTTTAGACAAAAGAACGACACTTGTGGAAATTAGACTATGGGCTATTAATGAGCTTTATATTTGTTTAACTAAATGATAGTTTGTTAATTTTAATATAAAGATTTACAATTGGACGTACCTATAAATAACCATATACACTCAATCGGACACGATGGGCGGGATATTTATATGTACGAATAATCGTTCATTTAACCGGACACGGAAATGGATTAATAGTCTACGGAATTATTAAAACAAGGGTGAAATTATGTACAAGGACACTTGGCATAATTGATAACAAAGTATTAAAACCTTGTTACAGTTTAAGTCCCCAATTAGTTGGAATATTTAACTTCGGGTATAAGAATAATTTGACGAGGATACTCGCACTTTATATTTATGACTGATGGACTGTTATGGACAAAAACCAGACGGACATATTGAATAATCCAGGACAAAGGACAATTAACCCATGTTAATAAACTAAAATCAACACGTCAAACATCATGATTACGGAAGTTTAAATAAGCATAATTCCTTTATTTTCATATTTAATTGCACTTTTAATTATCGCACTTTTATTTATTGTCATTATATTTAATTGCACTTTTAATTATCGTACTTTTTAATTATCGCAAGTTTATATTATCGCACTTTTATTTATTGCAATTTCATTATCATTATTTACTTTACGCTTTAAATTAAGTCTTTTATTTATTTAATATTTTACATTAGGTTTTAACTGCGACTAAAGTTTTAAAAATCGACAAACCGGTCATTAAACGGTAAACCCCCCCCTTTATAATAATAATATTACTTATATATATATATATATATTTGTATTTTTATAAATTAAAACTAATATAGCGTTAAACTTTGTTTAAAGATTTCCCTGTGGAACGAACATGACTTACTAAAAACTACACTACTGTACGATTAGGTACACTGCCTATAAGTGTTGTAGCAAGGTTTAGGTATATCCATTCTATAAATAAATAAATATCTTGTGTAAAATTGTATCGTATTTAATAGTATTTCCTAGTAAAAATAAAGCTATTTCATATACACCTCGCATAACATCAAGTATTTTTGGCGCCGCTGCCGGGGAACTTAAACGCCTAAAGCGCAACGCTAATGATATAAAAAATAATAATAATATAATTTTGTAAAAGTTTTTATTAAGTCCTTCGTATAAAAATATAAGTTTTTTTTTAAAATATAAAAAATATAAAAAATATAAAAATACAAAAAGAGTTTGTTAAAAAATATATAAAGTTTAAAAAAAAAAGTATTTTTACTTTTGAGTTTAAAAATAAGTATTTTATTGTTTTATAAAAATATTTAGTTATATTTATATTTTATATATATTTGATAAAATAGAAAAACATAAAAAAAAAAAAAAAAAAAACTAAACCTGTGCAAAAACGAACCCCTTTTCAGCCTAAATTTGACCCTTCGCGACTCGCGAAGCTTTTGAACCGGACCTAACCGCACTCGCGGAGATCAATCTGACAGGTCAACCTAGGACTGCAATTAATACGAAATTAGGGTTTAATTAATTTAATTATTTAGTTTTTAGGGTTTTAATTAATTATTTAGTTTAGTTATTTATTTAATTTGTATTATTATGTTATAATTAGTTTAATTAATTTATAAAATTAATAGTTTTATTAAATAAATAATATAAAAATATTATTTTTATAAAAATTGTACTTTTTACAACTTTAATTATATTTTTATATTTTGTACTTTTTTTTATTCGTTTTAGCGTAATATTTGTATTTTTCGCTCGTATTTAGTTTTAAATCATAGTATTTGCCATAGTTATTTTTATTTCTAGATTTTTAGGCTTTGCCGTAAAATCCCATAAGTGCTTTTTCTTTAGACTAAGATTTAGGTGCTTTAGAATTTTGCGACGCTGTTCTAAGTTTTTAGTACCTTTTTAAGATATTGCCATTTGGGATATAGAATTCCTTGTAAGCTTTAATATTTTTAGACGCAACTTTTAATTCTTAGTTTTTAGTTCCTTTTTAAGTTTCGACACGCCACTTTCTTATTTTTATTTTGCGACGCCTATTATTTTTCAATCTTTTATTTTTTGACGTTTTTCGACGCGCTCTTTTTCTTTCTTATTTCTCGACATTCTAGTTTTTAGGACTTAGAATTTTCTCTATTTCTTATCTAAATTTCTTAAATTTCAACGAAAAATTATTTTAAGCGGTTAAATTGATAGACATCAAAATTTTCTGGTTCGTAGTAATAGTTGGATTTGTACGTGGACCGGGTTATTGGAGCCAAACAGTACTCAATTATATTGAGACCAAACGAATCCTGCCCCTCTGCTGCATCTTTTGGCTATTCGAAACGTGGGCAAAATCAGAAAAGTCTATTAATTGGATAACTTATATAATTTTTCTTTCTTTTTAAAAACTAATAGGATATTCAGTGAATGCACCGAGCAAAACGTTCACCACCTTTTGTACGTTCACCACCTGTAACTCGATCAAGACATCTAGCAAATATTGTCGCCGTTGATTTTTCTTTAGAATCGTCATCCAGTCGACCAAGTACTCCAATTCAAATTTTTGATAATCCATTTTTTGAACCCGACCTCACAATTGAGAATCCGGAGAATATTCAGGGACAATTCATAGATCCTGAACCATTAATCTTTCCTCCGGAACCACCAATCACTCAAACAGAGATTGTTGAGGAACCAACCATTAAATCAGAATCCTCTAGTGATTCAGATTCAACAAATTCAATTATGGAGAATCTGGAACCTCTAAGTATGGAAGACCGAATGAGAGCTAAACGCACTGGCCAAGGTCACGCAATTACTCAACCAGACATTAATGCGCCAGATTATAAAATCAAAGGACAAATTCTACACATGGTGACTAATCAATGCCAATTTAGTGGTGCGCCGAAGGAAGATCCAAATGAACATCTTCGTACCTTTAATAGGATCTGCACACTATTAAAATCCGAGAAGTTGAGGATGAACAGATATATCTCATGTTATTTCCCTGGACTTTAAAGGGAGAAGCCAAAGATTGGTTGGAATCGTTACCTGAAGGGGCGATTGATACATGGGATGTTTTAGTTGAAAAATTTCTTAAACAATTCTTTCCGGCATCTAAAGCCGTGAGACTTCAAGGAGAAATTGTTACGTTCACACAAAATCCAAATGAAACTCTATATGAGGCATGGACAAGATTTGGTAAGTTATTAAGAGGATGTCCGCAACATGGTTTAGACACTTGTCAAATAGTACAAATATTCTACCAAGGATGCGACATCACTACAAGGAAAGACATAGACATAGCAGCTGGTGGTTCCATTATGAAGAAAACCGAAACTGATGCTTATAAAATTATTGATAACACTGCTTCCCACTCATATGAGTGGCACCATGAAAAAGATATCGTTAGATCATCTAAAGCAGCTAGAGCCGATTCTAGCCATGACTTAGATTCCATTTCCGCAAAGATAGATGCTGTCGAGAGACGAATGGAAAAGATGACTAAGGATATACACTCAATACGAATTAGTTGTGAGCAGTGTGGAGGACCACATTTGACAAAAGATTGTCTCAGTATTGAACTAACAATGGAACAAAGAGAGAATGTTTCATATCTAAACCAAAGGCCTGGAAATAATTATCAGAATAATTATCAACCGCCAAGACCGATTTACAATCAAAACTAGAATTATAACCGAAATGTTCCATACAACAACCAACAAGGTCCTAGCAATCAACAAGTATCCAATAATACTTACAATCAGCAAAGACCTAATTTTTAAAACAAACCACCGCAAACCGATGATAAAAAGCCAAATTTAGAAGATATGATGACGAAGCTAGTTGAATCTCAAACGCAGTTTTTTACATCTCAGAAACAAACCAATGAACAAAATGCTCAAGCATTTAGAAATCAACAAGCTTCTATTCAAAATCTGGAACAAGAAGTGAGCAACCTAGCAAGGTTAATAGGTGAAAGAAAACTGGGAAGTCTACCTAGTGATACAAATGCTAACCCCCGGAATGAAACAGCTAAAGCCATTACCACAAGAAGTGGTATTACACTTAAACCACCTGAAATACCTGTAATTTCTGATGAAGCTATTCCTACTCCACAAGAACCACAACCTGAACAAGATAAGGAAAAAGAACCGGTAGTTAAAAAGGTTAATGAAGATAACACAGTTAAAGCAAAACCTTATGTTAAACCATACCAACCACCACTTCCTTACCCGAGTAAAATGAAAAAAGAGAGACTTGAAGCTGAGCAATCCAAATTCTTGGATATGTTTAAACAAATAAATGTAAATCTTCCTTTCATTGATGTGATTTCAGGAATGCCTAGATATGCTAAATTTCTGAAAGATCTAATCTCAAATAGAAAGAAAATGGAAGAACTCTCGGCTGTTACTATGAATGCTAATTGTTCAGCAGTGCTGTTGAATAAGATACCAGAAAAACTATCTGATCCATGAAGTTTCACAATTCCATATTTTCTGGGTAGTCTTAGTTCAATAGAAGCATTGGCAGACTTAGGTGCTAGTATAAAATTAATGCCGTATTCACTATACACTAAACTAGACCTTGGAGAATTGAAACCAACATGAATAAGCATACAACTAGCCGATAGATCAGTAAAATATCCTAGAGGGATAATGGAGAACATGCTTGTTAAAGTTGGTACTTTAGTATTTCCAGTAGATTTTGTTGTTCTGGACATGGAAGAAGATTCTCAAGTTCCTCCCATATTAGGAAGACCATTTTTAAACACGGCTAAATCAATGATAGACGTGTTTGGTAAGAAACTAACCCTAAGTATAGAGGACGAGAGTGTTACCTTTTCTGTTGATAGAGTAATGCAACAACCGCAATCTGCAGATGATACATGTTATTATATTCAAACTATAGAATCACGTGCAGAATTGTTAGAAGAATTTCCAGAATTACAAGGAACAAGAGAATGTTCTTTAAGAGAAGGAACTGAATCAATTGATGAAACTGAAATGTTAGCTACACTAATGGCTAATGGATATGAACCAACAACAGAAGAAATTCAAATGCTAAAAGAAGAAGACAGATATCGATATAAATTATCGATAGAAGAACCACCGACATTAGAGTTAAAGCCACTTCCAAACCATTTGGAATATGCTTATTTACATGGTGAATCTGAATTACCTGTAATAATATCGTCTTCTCTTACTGAAAATGAAAAATCTCAACTCATTTCTGTGTTGAAAGCTCATAAACCAGCTATTGCATGGAAGATTCATGATATTAAAGGAATAAGTCCTTCGTATTGCACACATAAAATCCTTATGGAAGAAGGTCATAAAACGTATGTGCAACGTCAACGAAGACTAAATCCTAATATGCAAGATGTTGTTAAGAAAGAAATTATTAAACTGCTAGATGCAGGTTTAATTTATCCAATTTCTGATAGTTCATGGGTAAGCCCAGTTCAATGCGTACCTAAGAAGGGTGGCATGACTGTCATCACAAATGAGAAAAATGAGCTTATTCCTACTAGGACTGTAACAGGATAGCGTGTTTGTATTGATTATAGAAAATTAAATGACGCCACCAGAAAAGATCACTTTCCCTTACCTTTTATTGATCAAATGTTGGAAAGATTAGCCGGAAACAGTTACTATTGTTTTCTTGATGGTTTTTCCGGATATTTTCAAATTCCAATAGCACCCGAGGACCAAGAGAAAACCACATTCACGTGCCCTTATGGTACTTTTGCTTACAAACGCATGCCATTTGGACTTTGCAACGCCCCTGCAACCTTTCAAAGGTGCATGATGGCAATATTTCACGACATGATAGAAGAATGCATGGAAATTTTCATGGATGACTTTTCAGTCTTCGGTGATACTTTTGAATCATGTCTAGTTAATCTTGAACGAATGCTTATTAGATGCGAATAATCAAATCTAGTACTTAATTGGGAGAAATGCCATTTCATGGTTAAAGAAGGCATCGTTCTTGGACATAAAATTTCAAAGGAAGGAATTGAAGTGGATAGAGCTAAAGTAGATGTAATTGCTAAACTTTCACATCCCACCAATGTTAGAGGAGTTAGGAGTTTTCTAGGGCATGCCGGTTTTTACCGACGTTTCATAAAAGATTTTTTCTAAAATTGCCACTCCTATGAATAAACTCATAGAAAAGGATGCTCCATTCATCTTTTCAGATGAATGCATCAAATCTTTTAATATACTTAAAGAAAAACTCACTAATGCGCCGATTATGATAACTCTAAATTGGAATCTACCATTTGAACTTATGTGCGATGCAAGTGATTTTACAATAGGAGCCGTTTTAGGACAAAGGATTGTAAAACGATTTCAACCTATATATTATGCTAGTAAGACGTTACAAGGAGCACAAACGAATTATACAACTACTGAAAAAGAACTCCTTGCTATTGTCTTTGCTTTTGATAAATTTCGTTCATATCTCGTTCTAGCTAAAACGGTGGTCTATACCGACCATTCTGCTCTTAGATACCTATTTTCGAAACAAGATGCTAAACCAAGATTAATCCGTTGGATCTTACTCTTACAAGAGTTCGATATTGAAATCCGAGATAAAAAAGGAGCAGAAAATCTCGCCGCTGATCATCTTTCTCGTCTTGAAAATCCCGAATTAGAAGTTCTAAATGAATCGGCCATACAAGACAACTTTTCTGATGAATATCTATTGAAGATAGATTATAATGAAATTCCATGGTTTGCAGACTATGCAAACTACTTAGTATGTGGATTCCTTGAAAAAGGATTATCGTACCAAAAACGAAAGAAATTCTTTAGTGATATGAAATACTATTTCTGGGAAGATCCACATTTGTTTAAAAGTTGTCCCGATAGAATAATACGCCGATGTGTATTCGTAGATGAAGCTAGTAAAATTTTAAACCATTGTCACACAGGACCAACAGGAGGGCATTATGGGCCTCAGCTCAGAGCAAGAAAAGTTTACGATGCTGGATTCTATTGGCCTACAATTTACAAAGACGCACACCTTCTTTGCAAATCCTGTGATGCATGTCAAAGGGCCGAAAAAATAAGTCAACGTGATGAAATGCCACAAAATGTCATTCAAGTATGTGAAGTATTTAACATTTGGGGTATTGACTTTATGGGTCCATTTCCAAAATCTCATAATAATCTCTACATTTTCGTAGCCATTGATTATGTATCTAAATGGGCGGAAGCACAAGCTCTCCTGACTAACGATGCACGAGTTGTAGTCAACTTTTTAAAACGTCTTTTTGCAAGGTTTGGAACACTGAAAGCTTTAATAAGTGATCGGGGAACTCATTTCTGTAATAACCAACTTGAGAAAGTTCTTAAAAGATATGGAGTAACTCATAAAATCTCAACCGCATATCATCCACAGACAAGTGGACAAGTTGAAAATACCAACCGAGCATTAAAACGTATTCTAGAGAAAACCGTAGGATCAAATCCGAAGGAATGGTCCATTAAATTGGAGGATGCACTGGCTTTTAGAACAGCCTACAAAACTCCAATTGGAACCACACCTTTTAAACTCGTTTACGGAAAAGCATGTCATCTTCCAGTAGGAATTGAACATAAAGCATTGATGTCAAACCTAAGGGGTATAAAATACTATTAAATTTTAGCAGGAAATACTATTAAATATGATACAATTTTACACAAGATATTTATTTATTTATTGAATGGATATACTTAAACCTTGCTACAACACTTATAGGCAGTGTACCTAATCGTACAGTAGTGTAGTTTTTAGTAAGTCCGGTTCGTTCCACAGGGAATTTTTTAATCAAAGCTTAACGCTATATTAGTTTAATTTATAAAAATACGAATATATATAAGTAATATTATTATTTTAAAGGGGGGTTTTTACCGTTTAATGACCGATTTGTCGATTTTAAAACTTTAGTCGCAGTTAAAACCAAATGTAAAATATTAAATAAATAAAAGACTTAATTTAAAGCGTAAAGTAAATAACGATAATGAAATTGCGATAAATAAAAGTGCGATAAAATAAACTTGCGATAATTAAAAAGTACGATAATTAAAAGTGCAATTAAATACAATAACAAAAAATAAAAGTGCGATAATTAGAAGTGCAATTAAATATAAAATAAAGGAAATTAAATATGAAATAAAAGAATTATGCTTATTTAAACTTCCGTAATCATGATGTTTGATGTGTTGATTTTAGTTTTATGCCCATGGGTTAATTGTCCTTTGTCCTGGATTATTTAATATGTCCGTCTGGTTTTTGTCCATAACAGTCCATCAGTCATAAATATAAAGTGCGAGTGTCCTCGTCAAATTATCCTTATACCCGAAGTTAAATATTCCAACTAATTGGGGACTTAAACTGTAACAAGATTTTAATACTTTGTTTAATAATTACACCAGGATGTCGACTGAATGTAACCCAAGGTTTTAATACTTTGTTATCAATTATGCCAAGTATCCTTGTACATAATTTCACCCATGTTTTAATAATTCTAGTGGCTATTAATCCATTCCCTTGTCCGGTTAAATGAACGATTATTCGTACATATAAATACCCCACCCATCGTGTCCGATCGAGTGTATATGGTTATTTATAGGGACGTTCAATTGTAAATCTTTATATTAAAATTAACAAACTATCATTTAGTTAAACAAATATAAAGCCCATTAATAGCCCATAGTCTAATTTCCACAAGTGTCGTTCTTTTGTCCAAACCCCAATTATGGTACAAAGCCCAATTACCCAATTTTAATATTTAGCCCAACATCATGATTACTTCGGATTAAATAAGCATAATAATAACTTAGCTACGAGACATTAAATTAAAAAGGTTGAACATAACTTACAATGATTAAAAATAGCGTAGCGTTACACGGACAGAATTTCGACTTACACCCTTACAACATTCGCTAACACACCCTTATTATTAGGATTTAAAATTAAAATTAAAATATAAATTATATATACATATACTACGTTTGAGTGAAGAAGAAAAAGATGTGTGTTTTTGTGTTCAAAACTCGCGAACTTTATAGGACAGGCCTGGAAAAAGGGCTCATGCGATCGCATGGACTTTGCCCTTCAAGGCCATGCGATCGCATGGCCAGCTGGGGAGGCTCAAAAGTCTTTGTTTTTTTATGCCGACGGTTTTATAATATAATATAATATATATATTAATTTTAAGAATTAATTATATATTATATTATATTCATGTGCATAGTTGACTTGTAATTTTTAGTCCGTTGCGTCGAGCGTTGAGAGTTGACTCTGGTCCCGGTTCCGGATTTTCAAACGTCCTTGCGTACAATTTAATATCTTGTACTTTGCGTTTTGAATCTTGTACTCTTGTAATTCTGAGATGTTTCTTATCAATAATTGGAACTTCTTTGATTATATTTTGTACTTTTGAGCTTTTTGGTCGTTTGCGTCTTCAATTCGTCGAATCTGTCTTTTGTCTTCACCTTTTATTATTTAAACGAATATCACTTGTAAATAGAACAATCGCAACTAAAAGCTTGTCTTTCTTGAGGGATAATGCTATGAAATATATGTTCGTTTTTAACATTATCAAATATTCTCACACTTGAGCGTTGCTTGTCCTCAAGCAATATAGTCTTGAAATACTAGAATCACTTCTTTATTCTTCACACTTTGTACATCAGTGATTTCAATACGGCGGTATAAACAATGGTAGTAACGATGTGGTTTACAGTCCCACATGACTATAAAATTTAGATCCATTAAGGAAATTGGATCTTTATGAAAACATTTGATCTTTTTTTTTTTTTTTTTTTTGAAAATTAAATCTAGCTTTTACCCTAGATAAGTTTTCCGGAATAACCCTTCACCGGTGTTTGCAAAATATTTTTGTGGGTTTGGTGGGTTTCAGATTTGAAAATTTTAGCTCAAAACTTGCGGTTTTGTGTCACCCACTTGCTAACCTTGTATTGGGAAAGCAACACGTCCAGTTTACTTGTTCCGAATATTACCTTTCGGTAAACTACCGTCCGTTTGTAAAGGAAAGCGTTGAACAAGCAACTGTTAAGGCAATGTCCCGTGACATGCTTTTGATTATGGTCTTTAACGTGTCGGACGCAATTACTATCCTTTGTAGGAGCAATAGTAAAGCTCACCCTTATAATTTTCTGGTCTGGCACAAGGTCCTGTCTTTGACCATGCTATGCAACCACCGTTCTTACGGTTGACACCCGATTTGGTTCAGGTGACCTAATGAATTCCAGGTGAATTCCTAGGATTTTACGTTCAATGGTAATGAACGCATTGAAAATGGGTTTTCAGAAAACAAATCGGTTTATAATTTGATCAAAATATTTTCTCGTTCAAGCTCGAGTTTAGATATCATTGAATTCCATGAGTTTGTAATTCTCAATCTTTAAGGTCAATCTCTATGATTGAGTAATATCAGTCTTAAAAGCTGATTTTTGATCTTTTAAGGAGATTATCCTTTCTGGGGTCTGATTCATTAGTCTTATCAAGCTAATTTACACGGTGCCCCCATTGTACGAGATAAATCCTTCTCATGGTTAGGATAAATCTGACCACTTGGCGACCCTGTTTTATGCTGAGGTCCGTGGATTTCCTGCTGATTTTAGAGATGACTTTTCTAGATTTTTCATCAACCTACAGCTGGTCTGGATGACAACTTCATGACCTAAATCAAGAAGCGCGTTTCTTTTTCGAAAGACTTTACTTCCTTTTAACGATGGAATTGATTTATGGTGTAGATCCATCTCTTCTTTTCTTTCATCGGGTAAAACAGTTTAGTTTAGTCCAAAGCAAAAGTATCTTCAATTATTTGTTACTGAAATATGTGACATATGTTTAAGATAACTTGGTAATTTTTCCCACACTTGGCTTTTATTTTCCTTTTTATTGTCCTCTATTCCATTTTAAATGAATTTTAACATTTTGGTTTGTTTCTCAATTTATGTCCTTTCCGAGGTAACAATAATTTCGGTGCTAACACCTAGTTTTATCGTTCATAAATATATATAAACATGATTTTGAGTTCATTTAATTGAAAATTTTGAAAAATTTTACTAGAATTGGGTAGTCAGTATATAAGACTAGGGCTGTTCTTTATTATCAGAGAGCACTAGATTCTAATACAACTACTACGTTACTAGTATTTTCAATGGTAACCAAGTGTTTAAGATAAAAATTTTAAAAATCCGAAAGAATTTAACCCCTTCCCACACTTAAGATCTTGCAATGCCCTCATTTGCAAGAAATCAGTAACAATTTAAATTATTGAGGGTGATTAGCGTAGAAATGATTAAATTTTACCAAAGTTTCCAAACATATTAGCGTTTGTTTACTGAATGATAAATGGTGCATATCATTTGTTCATTCCGTCTGTTGTTACATCACATTTATTTGTCATCTTGTCTTCAAAATTAGTAGCTTTTGCTGAACTTAATGTCAGTCTTTGAAAATGCGATGTTTTACCCTATTTTGTACAATTTACAATATACATACATACAAATATAAACATGCATGACAATTTGAAATGGGACTTAATATCCCACTTTCAAATCCTAAATGTGAAATATTAGTACACAATAATAATAAAAATGATAAAGATTACATAAGTATATTCAATAACATAAGTTTAAACATGAATAAGTAAAAAGATAAAAACATAAAAATCATATAAATAACCAAATGGAACTAAATCAGTCTGGATATGGGTTCCAGTTCATCTCGTCAGGTGGGTTCCATTGTTGGTTATAGGTATTTTGATAGGCTTGGTTATAGTCATACCGGTTAAAGGGTGGTCGGATATCGGGGCTGTGTGGCGGAAAATGAGCAGGTCGAGTAGGTACATAGTTATTTGGTACCTGATATGATAGCTGGCTCATGATTTGGTACTGATGAACTAACCAGCTATCGTGTTGGCGTCGCCTATAATCCTCGTATACTCGCTCGCAGTTCCACTGCTCATACATACTATGTCTGGCCGCGTTCGTCATTGCTTCCTCATCTATACGAACGTGGACGTCAAGAATAGCATCTCGAAAGACATCCCTAATGTCTTCCGCCACCTCCATTTTCTCGTCTGAGCCTCTCTCTACCTGAGGATGAGATCCCTCATAGGGTACTGCCTGGTTACGTCTACTTTTCAATACCTTAGCACCCACATAAACTTTCAATCCTAAGGGCTCAATCTGTTCTCTACAAAGCTGTAATGGACCCCCTTGGTTCCTATCAACACCTAAATACTCTCCAATGAGAGTAACAAAAATACCTCCTCCTATTATACTCCCTTCCTGCATTCCCTCTACCATTTTAGATAAATAAAAAGCAACACAGTAAGGGATATTGACAAAGCTTCTAGGATCCCGAATACACTTTAGGTAGAATAAATCATGTAAGGTAATTTTTTTTTTTGTGACCTCTCTGTGTAATCGAGTTAGCTAAAAATCTATGAATAATACGAAGCTCGGCTCTGTCAATATGTGTATAGGAGTGTCCTCCTGCTCATGTAAAAACATCAAAATGTGACATACGCCTCCAAATGGCGTCAGCGTCAAAGTTGCTATCTACCCTTTCAACATAATGAATCAAGTTTGTACAATCGGGTAGTAGCAACTCACCAGGAGTATATATCTGTAAAGTCATGGCCATGTCCAGCATGGACATTCTGTATATCCTACCGCCAAGGATAAACCTAAGAAATCTTCTATCATCTATTCTAACTATATTTGTATCAAGTGATACAGTACTCATCAACTCAACACACCATTCCTTATATACAGGTCTACGAATGGTGAAAAGACGTTCCCAATCTGTAAAAGAAGAACTGCCATACCTTTGAACTAAAAGCTGTCTAACACGGTCAGCTAGATGGACCGTTTCCAAAGGGGCCCAATCGATTACCCTTGGCACCTCTACATTTTTTGTTACCAATTTGAATTTCTTCCTTTGATATGACTCGTAATCTCTCCATCTCCTATCAAATCTCAGATTAGGATGCAGAGTGTGCTCAGGAATCGTTGGGAATTCTACTGGCGGCCTCATTGGAAATACTATGAATTCATCAACAAACTGTACCGGATCATAATAAGGTATGTGCTGATCAGACTGTTGTTATGGTTCTTGTTGTGGTTCTTGTTCGTGTTGCATTTCTGGTT
This sequence comes from Rutidosis leptorrhynchoides, assembly GCF_046630445.1. NCBI lineage: Eukaryota > Viridiplantae > Streptophyta > Magnoliopsida > Asterales > Asteraceae > Rutidosis > Rutidosis leptorrhynchoides. The sequence continues at coordinate 388,526,658 of NC_092336.1, read as the reverse complement.
CTGGTTCTGGTGCTGGTCGTCTAGATGATGATGCTCCTGAACCTCCAGTATCGGCTTTCTGCAAAACACATTAAACACAAAATTTGTGCATCCAAATATGCATTAGTGTTAGCAAAATAACAACTTAAAACAATCGCTATAACATGTTAAATCAAAATTAAACTTATACACATTTTCACAATTTTTCACAATTCTACACTTTTCAAATAAGCACATATGAAAATGTATACAAAGTTCATAAGCATTTAACTCAAATAACATGTCAAAATAGTCATTACTAATAATTAAACAAGTCTCAAATGGCAATTACATCAAATTAATCAAGTTCATGAATTTTGGACTTAAAAAGTCCACTTTAATCTCCAAAAATCATGTTTAGGATCAATGTTTGGATCATTTAACTATCTAAACATGTTACACTACTCAATTTAGCAATAATTCATGACAAAAATTGACCATAACCTATTTATATCAAAAAACCCCAAATTTCTCAAGAACACTAACCCTAGATTTCTAAAATTTTTGAAGTTTTTGGTTTCAAATCATGTTAAATAGCATCAATCTAGGTTATACATGCATAAAATATTAACAATTTAACACTAATTACACTAGAAATTAACAAAATTGCATTAGGTAAAAAATTGATAATTATCACAAAAACTAGGAATTTATAGAGTTTAGGGGTGTAATTATTACCATTTTGCTGAAGCATGAGAATCTAGGCATGATTAGAGCAAGAAAAATGACGAATTACGGTGGATTTTGGTGAATTTTGATGAAGATTTGAGAGTATTTTCGTATGTGTTGTGTGTGTGTTGGTGTGAGGCAGAAGCAGGTCGACTGGGACTTTTGTGTCTGGCCTGATTTCCAGGGCCATGCGATCGCATGGCTGTAAAGGCCAAACTCCATGCGATCGCATGGAGTCTCGGGTACAGTACTTTTTTTTTTTTTTTACAAAACCTTATAACTTCTAAAACATATAATTAATAAAATTCTAAAAATTTTGTTTTCCTTTAGGAGCGAGGGCGTTTCGGATCATTGTCCTAGTCTGTCCCTTGACAAAATTTTTAAAATTTGTCAAATCAAAGCGCGGTTTTAAAAGTAAAGATTTTTGGGTATTTTTTTTTTTTTTTTTTTTTATGTTTTTGGCATACTTTAATTCAATAAGATTAAAAATAATGATAATAAAAGTTCTCGTCCCTCCCTCGGGTAAAGCAATTTCGGTTCAACGACCGAGTCTTCAACTCACGACGAATTTTAATAATCATATTTTTAACTTAGCGAAATAAAGTAAATTTTTGTTTTTAAATTCACACCAAACTTAAATTTAAAATGCATAAAATTAAAAATTCACACCAAACTTAATTAAAAATTCATATTATTAATTCACACCAAACTTATATTATATTTTTGTTTTTATACATACAAACTTATATTAAAAAGATTAATTTTTCAAATATTTACAAACTTAAATATATTGATTTTACAAAGTTCAAAATATTAATTTAATATCTATATATTAATTTTAAAAACATGGTAAAAAATAAAATTAAAAATCTTTTTGGCTTTTATCCCACTTTAATCAATCAAATATTATCAAAAATATACGCCCCTCTTTTCAGTAAAGTAATTTCGGTTTCATGACCTAATTTAACTCATGACGAATTTTTGAAATATTTTGGGTTGATTGATTAAACAATTTTATACCTTAAGAATAAACGTTAAATTTCGCAGTGATGTAATAAATTTTGATATGATATCAATAATTTCGGTCGCCAAACCTAATTTCATTCAATACCAATTTAATACTTTATAGCGAACAAATTAGCGTTTATTATCAAAAGGTTAAAAATAAAAATAAAAAAAATTAAAAACTGTACAGACTTACCTGTGAGATAGTATTCTTAGTTATATGATCTATCCCATTCATAAGATAGTCGGTTTAATTGGTTTTCCATAGCTACATAGGCGTAACCTCGAGCATTCAGTGTTTTTTCTTCTAAACATATGAACGGTCCGTCTCTGCATAAAGTAACAAATTCGGTATTTGAATAGGTTTGATTATTTGAACATTTACCTCCATGTGACCATTTTCCGCATTTGTGACATCTTTTAAGGTGTCGTGCTCTTCTTTTCGCTGCGGATTTTGATTTTCCTTTACCAAATTGTAACTTATTATCTTCGCATCTGGATTCTTTTCTTACTCCGTCCAATCTTTCTCTGATTACTGATACTATTTCACTCGGAAGTATGTCATTATTATGTTTAGTGATCAAAGCGTGTAGCATTAGACCATGGTTTAGTTCACAGGAAGTCTTCATTTCGTAAAAACCTAAAAAAAATAAAAATTCAGAATGGGGGGAGAAGACTAGTTCTTTAGGGTCTGCTAGGGAAAGACCATTCGGGTTCCATTTTCGAGAACTATACGAAAACAGAAAATCTAACTCTAACAGAAATACATATTATCCTTTAAAGACTTGATTCTCCCCACACTTAGTTAGCTGTGGTATCGAAATTGTGATTAACTTCGTTGTCGACTTCCATCGGATTATCTATGTAATGTTTAACTCTGTGACCATTAACTTTAAATTCAATTCCATTTGAATTTATTAATTCTATCATTCCGTATGGGAAAACTCTTTTGACTATGAATGGTCCAGACCATCTTGATTTCAATTTTCCAGGAAATAGCTTGAATTGTGAATTGAAAAGAAGAACTCTGTCTCCTTCTTTAAATTCTTTTGAACTTCCGATTCTTTTATCATGCCATTTCTTCTTTCTTTCTTTATAGATTAACGAATTTTCGTATGCTTCATGTCTTAATTCTTCTAATTCGTTTAGTTGACTTAATCGTAGACATCCAGCTTCATGTAAATCAAGATTACATGTCTTCAAAGCCCAAAATGCTTTGTGTTCAATTTCTACTGGAAGATGACATGCTTTTTCATAAACGAGTCTAAAAGGTGTAGTTCCAATTGGAGTTTTGTAGACTGTTCTAAAAGCCCAGAGTGCATCCTCCAATTTAATGGACCATTCCTTCGGATTTGATCCTACGGTTTTCTCTAGAATACGTTTTAAAGCTCGGTTGGTATTTTCAACTTGTCCACTTGTTTGTGGATGATATGCGGTGGAGATTTTATGAGTTACTCCATATCTTTTAAGAACTTTCTCAAGTTGATTATTACAGAAATGAGTTCCCCGGTCACTTATTAAAGCTTTCGGTGTTCCAAACCTTGCAAAAAGACGTTTTAAAAAGTTAACTACAACTCGTGCATCGTTAGTTGGGAGAGCTTGTGCTTCCGCCCATTTAGATACATAATCGATGGCGACGAGAATATAGAGATTATTATGAGATTTTGGAAATGGACCCATAAAGTCAATACCCCAAATGTCAAATACTTCACATACTTGAATGACATTTTATGGCATTTCATCACGTTGACTTATTTTTCCGGCCCTTTGACAAGCATCACAGGATTTGCAAAGAAGGTGAGCTTCTTTGTAAATTGTAGGCCAATAGAATCCAGCATCATAAACTTTTCTTGATGTTAGTTGAGGCCCATAATGCCCTCCTATTGGTCCTGTGTGACAATGGTTTAAAATTTTACTAGCTTCATCTCCGAATACACATCGGCATATTATTCCATCGGGACAACTTTTAAACAAATGTGGATCTTCCCAGAAATAGTGTTTTATATCACTGAAGAATTTCTTTCGTTTTTGGTACGATAATCCTTTTTCAAGGAATCCACATACTAAGTAGTTTGCATAGTCTGCAAACCATGGAATTTCAGTATAATCTATCTTCAATAGATATTCATCAGGAAAGTTGTCTTGTATGGCCGATTCATTTAGAACTTCTAATTCGGGATTTTCAAGACGAGAAAGATGATCAGCGGCGAGATTTTCTGCTCCTCTTTTATCTCGGATTTCAATATCGAACTCTTGTAAGAGTAAGATCCAACGGATTAATATTGGTTTGGCATCTTGTTTCGAAAATAGGTATCTAAGAGCAGAATGGTCGGTATAGACCACCGTTTTTGCTAGAACGAGATATGAACGAAATTTGTCAAAAGCAAAGACAATAGCAAGGAGTTCTTTTTTAGTAGTTTTATAGTTTGTTTGTGCTCCTTGTAACGTCTTACTAGCATAATATATAGGTTGAAATCATTTTTCAATCCTTTGTCCTAAAACGGCTCCCATTGCAAAATCACTTGCATCGCACATTAGTTCAAACGGAAAATTCCAATTCGGTGTTATCATGATCGGCGCATTAGTGAGTTTCTCTTTAATAATATTAAAAGATTTGATGCATTCATCTGAAAAGATGAATGGAGCATCCTTTTCTAGGAGTTTATTCATAGGAGTGGCAATTTTAGAAAAATCTTTTATGAAACGTCGGTAAAAACCGGCATGCCCTAGAAAACTCCTAACTCCTCTAATATTGGTGGGATGTGGAAGTTTAGCAATTACATCTACTTTAGCTCTATCCACTTCAATTCCTTCTTTTGAAATTTTATGTCCAAGAACGATGCCTTCTTTAACCATGAAATGACATTTCTCCTAATTAAGAACTAGATTTGATTGTTCACATCTAATAAGCATTCGTTCCAGATTAACTAGACATGATTCAAATGTATCACCGAAGACTGAAAAGTCATCCATGAAAACTTCCATGCATTCTTCTATCATGTCATGAAAAATCGCCATCATGCACCTTTGAAAGGTTGCAGGGGCGTTGCAAAGTCCAAATGGCATGCGTTTGTAAGCAAAAGTACCATAAGGGCACGTGAACGTGGTTTTCTCTTGATCTTCGGGTGCTATTGGAATTTGAAAATATCCGGAAAATCCATCAAGAAAACAATAGTAACTGTTTCCGGCTAATCTTTCCAACATTTGATCAATAAAAGGTAAGGGAAAGTGATCTTTTCTGGTGGCGTCATTTAATTTTCTATAATCAATACATACACGCCATCCTGTTACAGTCCTAGTAGGAATAAGCTCATTTTTTTCATTTGTAATGACAGTCATGCCACCCTTCTTAGGCACGCATTGAACTGGGCTTACCCATGGAATATCAGAGATTGGATAAATTAAACCTGCATCTAGCAGTTTAATAATTTCTTTTTTAACTACATCTTGCATATTCAGATTTAGTCTTCGTTGGCGTTGCACATACATTTTATGACCTTCTTCCATAAGGATTTTATGTGTGCAATACGAAGGACTTATTCCTTTAATATCATGAATCTTCCATGCAATGGCTGGTTTATGAGCTTTCAACATAGAAATGAGTTGTGATTTCTCATTTTCAGTAAGAGAAGACGATATTATTACAGGTAATTCAGATTCACCATGTAAATAAGCGTATTCCAAATGGTTTGGAAGTGGCATTAACTCTAATTTCGGTGGTTCTTCTATCGATGATTTATATCGATATCTGTCTTCTTCTTTTAGCATTTGAATTTCTTCTGTTGTTGGTTCATATCCATTAGCTATTAGTGTAGCTAACATTTCAGCTTCATCAATTGGTTCATTACCTTCTCCTAAAGAACATTCTCCTGTTCCTTGTAATTCTGGAAATTCTTCTAACAATTCTGCATGTGAATCTATAGTTTGAATATAATAACATGTATCATCTGTAGATTGCGGTTGTTGCATTGCTCTATCAACTGAAAAGGTAACACTCTCATCCTCTATACTTAGGGTCAATTTCTTACCGAACACGTCTATCATTGCTTTAGCCGTGTTTAAGAATGGTCTTCCTAATATGAGAGGAACTTGAGAATCTTCTTCCATGTCCAGAACAACTAAATCTACTGGAAATACTAAAGTACCAACTTTAACTAGCATATTCTCCATTATCCCTCTAGGATATTTTATTGATCGATCGGCTAGTTGTATTCTTATTCTTGTTGGTTTCAATTCTCCAAGGTCTAGTTTAGTGTATAGTGAATACTGCATTAAATTTATACTAGTACCTAAGTCTGCCAATGCTTCTATTGAACTAAGACTACCCAGAAAACATGGAATTGTGAAACTTCCTGGATCAGATAGTTTTTCTGGTATCTTATTCAACAGCACTGCTGAACAATTAGCATTCATAGTAACAGCCGAGAGTTCTTCCATTTTCTTTCTATTTGAGATTAGATCTTTCAAGAATTTAGCATATCTAGGCATTCCTGAAATCACATCAATGAAAGGAAGATTTACATTTATCTGTTTAAACATATCCAAGAATTTGGATTGCTCGGCTTCAAGTTTCTCTTTTTTCATTTTACTCGGGTAAGGAAGTGGTGGTTGGTATGGTTTAACATAAGGTTTAGCCTTAACTGTGTTATCTTCATTAACCTTTTCAACTACCGGTTCTTTTTCCTTATCTTGATCAGGTTGTGGTTCTTGTGGAGTAGGAATAGCTTCATCAGAAGTTACAGGTATTTCAGGTGGTTTAAGTGTTGTACCACTTCTTGTGGTAATGGCTTTAGCTGTTTCATTCCGGGGGTTTGCATTTGTATCACTAGGTAAACTTCCCAGTTTTCTTTCACCTATTAACCTTGCTAGGTTACTTACTTCTTGTTCCAAGTTTTGAATAGAAGCTTGTTGATTTCTAAATGCTTGAGCATTTTGTTCATTAGTTTGTTTTTGAGATGTGAAAAACTGCGTTTGAGTTTCAACTAGCTTCGTCATCATATCTTCTAAATTCGGCTTTTTATCATCGGTTTGTGGTGGTTTGTTTTGAAAATTAGGTCTTTGCTGATTGTAAGTATTATTGGATACTTGTTGATTGCTAGGACCTTGTTGGTTGTTGTATGGAACATTTCTGTTATAATTCTGGTTTTGATTGTAGATCGGTCTTGGCGGTTGATAATTATTCTGATAATTATTTCCAGGCCTTTGGTTTAGATATGAAACATTCTCTCTTTGTTCCATTGTTAATTCAATACTGAGACAATCTTTTGTCAAATGTGGTCCTCCACACTGCTCACAACTAATTCGTATTGAGTGGATATCTTTAGTCATCTTTTCCATTCGTCTCTCGACAGCATCTATCTTTGCGGAAATGGAATCTAAGTCATGGCTAGAATCGGCTCTAGCTGCTTTAGATGATCTAACGATATCTTTTTCTTGGTGCCACTCATGTGAGTGGGAAGCAGTGTTATCAATAATTTTGTAAGCATCAGTTTCGGTTTTCTTCATAATAGAACCACCAGCTGCTATATCTAAGTCTTTTCTTGTAGTGATGTCGCATCCTTGGTAGAATATTTGTACTATTTGACAGGTATCTAAACCATGTTGCGGACATCCTCTTAATAACTTTCCAAATCTTGTCCACGCCTCATATAGAGTTTCATTTGGCTTCTGTGTGAACATAACAATTTCTCCTAGAAGTCTTACGGCTTTAGATGCCGGAAAGAATTGTTTAAGAAAATTTTCAACTAAAACGTCCCATGTATCAATCGCCCCTTCAGGTAACGATTCCAACCAATCTTTGGCTTCTCCCTTTAAAGTCCAGGGAAATAACATGAGATATATCTGTTCATCCTCCACTTCTCGGATTTTAAATAGAGTGCAGATCCTATTAAAGGTACGAAGATGTTCATTTGGATCTTCCTTCGGCGCACCACTAAATTGGCATTGATTAGTTACCGTGTGTAGAATTTGTCCTTTGATTTCATAATCTGGCGCATTAATGTCAGGATGAGTAATTGCGTGACCTTGGCCAGTGCGTTTAGCTCTCATTCGGTCTTCCATACTTAAAGGTTCCAGATTCTCCATAATTGAATTTGTTGAATCGGAATCACTAGAGGATTCTGATTTAATGGTTCGTTCCTCAACAATCTCTGTTTGAATGATTGGTGGTTCCGGAGGAAAAATTAATGGTTCAGGATCTATGAATTGTCCCTGAATATTCCCCGGATTCTCAATTGTGAGGTCGGATTCAAAAAATGGATTATCGGAAATTTGAATTGGAGTACTTGGACGACTGGATGACGATTCTAAAGAAAAATCAACAGCGGTAATATTTGCTAGATGTCTTGATCTAGTTACAGGTGGTGAACGTACAAAAGGTGGTGAACGTCTTGCTCGGTGCATTCACTGAATATCATATTAGTTTTTTAAAAGGAAAGAAAAATTATATAAGTTATCCAATTAATAGACTTTTCTGATTTTGCCCACGTTTCGAATAGCCAAAAGATGCAGCAGAGGGGCAGGATTCGTTTGGTCTCAATATAATTGAGGACTGTTTGGCTCCAATAACCCGGTCCACGTACAAATCCAACTATTACTACGAACCAGAAAATTTTGATGTCTATCAATTTAACCACTTAAAATAAATTTTCGTAATTTTAAGAAATTTAGATAAGAAGTAGAATAAAAATCTATGTCCTAAAACTAGAATGGCGAGAAATAAGAAAGAAAAAGAGCGTGTCGAAAAAGGTCGAAAAAGAAAAGATCGAAAAATAAAAGGCGTCGAAAAATAAGAAAGAAAAAAAAATGACTATAAAAAAAAAAGTCGACTAACCCAACCTTATTACTATCACTAACTTAAAATTATAATCACAAATTGAGATTACTAATTGGAATGATAATTGATACATAGGTAAAATGTGTCTAAAAATATTAAAGCTTACAGGAAAAACTATATCCCAAATGGCAATATCTTAAAAAGGTACTAAAACTTAAAAAGGCGTCGCAGAATTCTAAAGCACTTAAATCTTAGTCTAAAGAAAAAATACTTAAGGGATTTTACGGCAGAGCCTAAAAATCTAGAAATAAAAATAACTATGGCAAAAACTATGAATTAATAACTAAATACGAGCGAAAAATACAAATATTACGCTAAAACAATTAAAAAGGGATAAAATATAAAGATATACTAAAATTTATAAAAAGTTACAATTTTTATAAAAATATTATTTTTATATTATTTATTTTAAAAAACTATTAATTTTACAACTTAATTAAACTAATTTAACTAAATATAAAATAAATTAAAAACTAAAATTAAACTAAATAATAAAATATTAAAATCTAATTAGGGTTTATTAAATAATAATAATAATACACCGTAATAAATGCAGTTTTAGGGTTGCAGTTGGCGTGTCAGACACTCTCATGCGATCGCATGAGTTTATGCCTTCGGGCTCATGCGATCGCATGAGCTGAGGTTTTTGGGCCAGGTTACGAGCTGCTACAGTAGCAGGCCGAATGTTTTATTATTATTTTTTTTTCTTTTTAGCGTTGCGCTTCCGGCTTTTAAGCTAGATGGTTCCCCGGCAGCGGTGCCAAAAATACTTGAAGTCAAAGCTAAGGGGTATAAAATACTATTAAATTTTAGCAGGAAATACTATTAAATACGATACAATTTTACACAAGATATTTATTTATTTATTGAATGGATATACTTAAACCTTGCTACAACACTTATAGGCAGTGTACCTAATCGTACAGTAGTGTAGTTTTTAGTAAGTCCGGTTCGTTCCACAGGAAATCTTTTAATCAAAGCTTAACGCTATATTAGTTTAATTTATAAAAATACGAATATATATAAGTAATATTATTATTTTAAAGGGGGGTTTTTACCGTTTAATGACCGGTTTGTCGATTTTAAAACTTTAGTCGCAGTTAAAACCAAATGTAAAATATTAAATAAATAAAAGACTTAATTTAAAGCGTAAAGTAAATAACGATAATGAAATTGCGATAAATAAAAGTGCGATAAAATAAACTTGCGATAATTAAAAAGTACGATAATTAAAAGTGCAATTAAATACAATAACAAAAAATAAAAGTGCGATAATTAGAAGTGCAATTAAATATAAAATAAAGGAAATTAAATATGAAATAAAAGAATTATGCTTATTTAAACTTCCGTAATCATGATGTTTGACGTGTTGATTTTAGTTTTATGCCCATGGGTTAATTGTCCTTTGTCCTGAATTATTTAATATGTCCGTCTGGTTTTTGTCCATAACAGTCCATCAGTCATAAATATAAAGTGCGAGTGTCCTCGTCAAATTATCCTTATACCCGAAGTTAAATATTCCAACTAATTGGGGACTTAAACTGTAACAAGATTTTAATACTTTGTTTAATAATTACACCAGGATGTCTACTGAATGTAACCCAAGGTTTTAATACTTTGTTATCAATTATGCCAAGTATCCTTGTACATAATTTCACCCCTGTTTTAATAATTCTAGTGGCTATTAATCCATTCCCGTGTCCGGTTAAATGAACGATTATTCGTACATATAAATACCCCGCCCATCGTGTCCGATCGAGTGTATATGGTTATTTATAGGGATGTTCAATTGTAAATCTTTATATTAAAATTAACAAACTATCATTTTGTTAAACAAATATAAAGCCCATTAATAGCCCATAGTCTAATTTCCACAAGTGTCGTTCTTTTGTCCAAACCCCAATTATGGTACAAAGCCCAATTACCCAATTTTAATATTTAGCCCAACATCATGATTACTTCGGATTAAATAAGCATAATAATAACTTAGCTACGAGACATTAAATTAAAAAGGTTGAATATAACTTACAATGATTAAAAATAGCGTAGCGTTACACGGACAGAATTTCGACTTACACCCTTACAACATTCGCTAACACACCCTTATTATTAGGATTTAAAATTAAAATATAAATTATATATACATATACTACGTTTGAGTGAAGAAGAAAAAGATGTGTGTTTTTGTGTCCAAAACTCGCGAACTTTATAGGACAGGCCTGGAAAAAGGGGTCATGCGATTGCATGGGCTTTGCCCTTCAAGGCCATGCGATCGCATGGCCAGCTGGGGAGGCTCAAAATTCTTTGTTTTTTATGCCGACGATTTTATAATATAATATAATATATATATTAATTTTAAGAATTAATTATATATTATATTATATTCATGTGCATAGTTGACTTGTAATTTTTAGTCCGTTGCGTCGAGCGTTGAGAGTTTACTCTGGTCCCGGTTCCGGATTTTCAAACGTCCTTGCGTACAATTTAATATCTTGTACTTTGCGTTTTGAATCTTGTACTCTTGTAATTCTGAGACGTTTCTTATCAATAATTGGAACCTCTTTGATTGTATTTTGTACTTTTGAGCTTTTTGGTCGTTTGCGTCTTCAATTCGTCGAATCTGTCTTTTGTCTTCACCTTTTATTATTTAAACGAATATCACTTGTAAATAGAACAATCGCAACTAAAAGCTTGTCTTTCTTGAGGGATAATGCTATGAAATATATGTTCGTTTTTAACATTATCAAGCATTTTGGGCTTTGAAGACATGTAATCTTGATTTACATGAAGCCGGACGTCTACGATTAAGTCAACTAAATGAATTAGAAGAATTAAGACATGAAGCATACGAAAATTCATTAATCTATAAAGAAAGAACGAAGAAATGATATGATAAAAGAATCCGAAGTTCAAAAGAATTTAAAGAAGGAGACAGAGTTCTTCTGTTCAATTCACGATTCAAGCTATTTCCTGGAAAATTGAAATCAAGATGGTCTGGACCATTCATAGTCAAAAGAGTTTTCCCATACGGAACAGTAGAATTAATAAATTCAAATGGGATTGAATTTAAGGTTAATGGTCACAGAGTTAAACATTACATAGATAGTCCGATGGAAGTTGACAACGAAGTTAATCACAATTTTGATACCACAGCTAATTAAGTGTGGGGAGAATCAAGTCTTTAAAAGATAATATGTATTTCTGTTAGAGTTAGATTTTCTGTTTTCGTGTAGTTCTCGAAAATGTAACCCGAATGGTCTTTCCCTAGCAGACCCTAAAGAACTAGTCTTCTCCCCCCATTCTGAATTTTTATTTTTTTAGGTTTTACGAGATGAAGACTTCCTGTGAACTAAACCATGGTCTAATGCTACAGGCTTTGATCACTAAACGTAATAATGACACACTTCCAAGTGAAATAGTATCATTAATCAGAAGTAAATTGGACGGAGTAAGAAAAGAATCCAGATGCGAAAATAATAGGTTACAATTTGGTAAAGGAAAATCAAAATCCGAAGCGAAAAGAAGAGCACGACACCTTGAAAGATGTCACAAATGCGGAAAATGGTCACACGAAGGTAAATGTTCAAATAATCAAACCTATTCAAACACCGAATTTGTTACTTTATGCAGAGACGGACCGTTCATATGTTTAGAAGAAAAAACGTTGAATGCTTGAGGTTACGCCTATGTAGCCATGGAAAACCAATTAGTCCGACTATCTTATGAGTGGGCTAGAGCATATCACTAAGAAATCTATTTCACAGGTAAGTATGTACAGTTTTTATTTTTATTTTTATTTTTAACCTTTTGATAATAAACGCTAATATGTTCGTTATAAAGTATTAAATTGGTATTCGATAAAATTAGGTCTTGCGACCGAAATTATTGATATCATACAAAAATTTATTACATCACTGCGAAATTTACCGTTTATTCTTAAGGTATAAATATCTTTAATCAATCAACCCAAAATATTTCAAAAATTCGTCATGAGTTAAACTAGGTTATGTAACTGAAATTACTTTACCGAAAAGAGGGACGCATATTTTTGATAATATTTGATTGATTAAAGTGGGATAAAAGGCAAAAAGATTTTTAATTTTATTTTTACTTTGTTTTTAAAATTAATATATTAATATTAAAATAATATTGTAAACTTGTTAAAATTAATATATATATTTAAAATTGTAAATATTTGAAAAATTAATATTTTAATATAAGTTTGTATGAAAACAAAATTATAATTTAAGTTTGGTGTGAATTTTTAATATGAATTTTTAATTTTATGCATCTTAAATTTAAGTTTGGTGTGATTATAAAAACAAAAAAAATTTACTTTATTTCGTTAAGTTAAAAATATGATTTTTAAAATTCGTCATAAGTTGAAGACTAGGTCGTTGAACCGAAATTGCTTTACCCGAGGGAGGGACGAGAACTTTTATTATCATTATTTTTAATCTTATTGAATTAAAGTATGCCAAAAACATTAAAAAAAACCCAAAAATCTTTGCTTTTAAAACCGTGCTTAAAAATGACAAATTTTAAAATTTTTGTCGAGGGACGGACTAGGACATCGATCCGAAACGCCCTCATCCTAAAAAGAAACAAAATTTTAATTTTTAAATTAATTTTATGTTTTATAAAGTTATAAGGTTTAAAAAAAAAAAAAAAATATCGCCGCGACTCGCGGTGCTTTGTGGGTTCCCACCACCGCACTCGCAGAGCATCAAAAATCCAGAAAAAAATATAACTGGTCGAACAGACCAGTTTGCACACTCACACCCATTTTTCTGCGAAAAAACACACAAAAAAATCGCCCAAATTCGTGATTTTTCACCATTTTTCATCAAATCTTTCATAAAATCACAATGAGGAGACTATTATCAAGGAATTACTCAAGGAAATCGGTAAATTTCTACACATAAAACACCATTTAATCCGAATTTTTAGTGTTCTTGAACAATTTTATGCCTAATTCGATTTTGATGCTTTCTAGTGTAATAATGCTTCAATTGTTTGTGTATTATGCTTGTATAACCTAGATTGATGCTATTTAACATGATTAGAAGCTTTGAACTTCAATTTTTGAATAATCTAGGGTTTGTGTTCTTGAGCAAAATTAGGGCTTTTTGATATAAACAGGTTATGTTTTGTTGTTAGTTTATGCTAAATTGAATAGTGTAACATGTTTAGGTTGCTAAATGATCAAAACTTTGATCCTAAACATGATTTATGAAGATTAAAGTGGACTTTTTGAACCAAAATTGCATAAACATGATTCAATTGATATGAATGCCGTGAGGAACTTATTTAATTGTTATAATGATTGTTTTTGACATGTTTTAAAAGATAAATGCGAAGGAACTTTGTATACATTTTTGTAAAAGTATATTTGTAAAAGTATATTTGTAAAAGTGTAGAATTGTTAATATTTTGAAAATGTGTATAGAGTTTAATATGGATTAAACATGTCATTGAAATTGTTTAGATTTATGATTTTGCTAAAACTAATGCATATTTGGATGCACAAAAATTGTGTTTGATATATTTTGCAGACTGAAAGGGGTGAATCTTCATCCCAGGCTCGCAATGCTCCTCCGGAAGATGCAGATCAACAGAAAATTAATAACCAATACCGACAAGATATGCCTCACCCAATTGTTTCATATTCAAAAATTCATGAGGCAGATTTACATCCGAATTTGAGATTTGATAGATATTGGATAGACTGTCCAAAATATCAAAAGAACCTGCACAATCTTGTGTCTAATAATGTTGAGGTACCCAGAGTTATAGATTGGGAACCATTAGAGGTAGTGGAATTGGCCGAGCCAATCAGGGAATTACTTACTCAAAGGTATGGTAATTCTACTTTTAGTGATTGGGTACGTTTATTCAACATGCGTAGACTTGTGTATAGAGAATGGTGTATAGAGTTATTGTGTACTATTGAAATAAATGATCGGGTAGATACTTTAACCGATCGTAGTTTTATTAGATTTTTATTAGGAGGGGAGATGCGCCATATGTCCTTACTAGACATGGCTCGGGCTTTAGGTATATATACGCCCGAGGAGCTAGCATCTTATGATTGCCAGAGGTTAATAGTTTATGATAGGAGGGTGGATGAGAATTTTGATACAAATGACGTATGGAGTAGGATGACTAGCCATCGCCGATTCCAGGGGGGATTATACTCTTATCCTGATATTGATAGAGCTGAATTAAGAGTAATCCATAGGTTTTTAGCCAATTCGATTACACAACGAGGTAAGAATAAGGAAAAGGTAAATGAACAGGATTTGTTTTACCACATGTGTATTCGAGACCCACAAAGCGCCGTAAGTATACCTTTTTGTGTGGGTTATTATTTATTGACTATGGTTAGGGGTATGAGGCGTGGTAGCATAATAGGAGGTGGTATATTTATTACTTTAATTGCTGAATATCTCGGTATGGATAGAAGTCGGGGGGGATTATTAATGGCAGAACCAGAACCCCGCGATAGAATAGATTTGCGTGTTTATAATGGTGCTAAGGTCTTAAAGAAGCGAAACAACGCGGCAGCACGTTATGATGGCAGGCATCCACAGGTTGAGAGAGATCAACAGCAAGGTCAACCGGGAGGGGGTAATCCAATGACGAAAATGCAAATTTTTATGGCTCGACACGAGTATGAAATGGCTAGACAAAAAGTATTTCAAGATTGGCAGTATCATCAAAGCCAAATCATAAGTCATTGTACACATGTAGGTAGAGACTACATTCCTACCGTTATGCCCGAATTTGCTCCTTGGACTTTAGAGAGCCGACCACCATATCCTACATATGACCTGGCCCAAGCATTTTACAGCATCTATGGATACGCTTGGGACCCATATTGGAACCATCCTCCTCATCCGTAATTTTCTTATTTAATATTTTTGTTTATTTTATTGTAATGTTACTAATTCTTAATTTTCTTATTTCTTATTTCTTATTTTATTATAATAATAGCTTTTATAATTTTCTAACTTTATTAGATTTTAATAATTTTTGAATGTGGTGTGAAAACCCAACTTCAAAAATATGTATATATGTGTTTGTAGTTTATCTCATGTACAAAACAGGGTAAAACAGCGCATTTTCAAAGACTGGTATTAAGTTCTGCAAAAGCTAGTACTTTTGACGAAAAAAAAAATGAAAAACAAATGTGATGTAACAACAAGACGGAATGAACAAATGATATGCACCATTTATCATTCAGCAAACAAACGCCAATATGTTTGGAAACTTTGGTAAAAGTTAATCATTTTTCTACGCTAATCACCCTCAATAATTTAAATTGTTACTGATTTCTTGCAAATGAGGGCATTGCAAGATCTTAAGTGTGGGAAGGGGTTAAATTCTTTCGGATTTTTAAAATTTTTAACTTAAACACTTGGTTATCATTAAAAATACTAGTAACGTAGTAGTTGTATTAGAATCTAGTGCTCTCTGATAACAAAGAACAGCCCTAGTCTTATATACTGACTACCCACTTCTAGTAAAAATTTTCAAAATTTTAAATTAAATGAACTCAAATTCATGTTTATACATATTTATGAACGATAAAACTAGGTGTTAACACCGAAATTATTGTTACCTCGGAAAGGACATAAATTGAGAAACAAACCAAAATGTTAGAATTCATTTAAAATGGAATAGAGGACAATAAAAAGGCAAATAAAAGAAAATAAAAGCCAAGTGTGGGAAAATTTACCAAGTTATTTTAAACATATGTCACATATTTCTGTAACAAATAATTGAAGATACTTTTGCTTTGGACTAAACTAAACAGTTTTACCCGATTTACTGTAAGAAAGATGGATCTACACGATGAATCAATTCCATCGTTAAAAGGAAGTAAAGTCTTCCAAAAAAAGAAACGCGCTTCTTGATTTAGGTCATGAAGTTGTCGTCCAGACCAGCTGTAGGTTGACGAAAAATCTAGAAAAGTCATCTGTAAAATCAGCAGGAAATCCACGGACCTCAGCATAAAACAGGGTCACCAAGTGGTCAGACTTATCCTAACCATGAGAGGATCTGTCTTGTAAAATGGGGAGGACGCCGTGCAAATTAGCTGGATAAGACTAATGAATCAGATCCCCAGAAAGGATAATCTCCTTAAAGATCAAAAATCAGCTTTTAAGACTGATATTACTCAATCCTAGAGATTGACCTTAAAGATTGAGAATTACAAACTCATGGAATTCGATGATATCTAAACTCGAGCTTAAACGAGAAAATATTTTGATCAAAATTACAAACCGATTTGTTTTCTGAAAACCCATTTTCAATGCGTTCATTACCATTGAACGTAAAATCCTAGGAATTCACCTGGAATTCATTAGGTCACCTGAACCAAATCGGGTGTCAACCGTAAGAACGGTGGTTGCATAGCATGGTCAAAGACAGGACCTTGTGCCAGACCGGAAAATTATAAGGGTGAGCTTTACTATTGCTCCTACAAAGGATAGTAATTGCATCCGATAAGTTATAGACCATAATTAAAAGCATGTCAGGGGACATTGCCTTAACAGTTGCTTGTTCAACGCTTTCCTTTACAACCGGACGGTAGTTTATCGAAAGGTAATATACGGAGCAAGTATACTGGACGTGTTGCTTTCCCAATACAAGGTTAGCAAGTGGGTGACACAAAATCGCAAGTTTTGAACTAAAATTTTCAAATCTGAAACCCACCAAACCCACAAAAACAATTTGCAAACACCGGTGATGGGTTATCCCGGAAAACTTATCTAGGGTAAAAGCTAGATTTAATTTTCAAAAGATCAAATGTTTTCATAAAGATCCAATTTCCTTAAAGGATCTAAACTTTTATAGCCATGTGGGACTGTAAACCATAACGTTACTACCATTGTTCATACCGACGTATAGAAATCACTGATGTACAAAGTGTGAAGAATAAAGAAGTGATTCTAGTATATTTCAAGATTATATTGCTTGAGGACAAGCAGAACTCAAGTGTGGGAATATTTGATAATGCTAAAAACGAACATATATTTCATAGCATTATCCCTCAAGAAAGACAAGCTTTTAGTTGCAGTTGTCCTATTTACAAGGAATATTCGTTTAAATATTAAAAGGTGAAGACAAAAGGCAGATTCGACAAATTGAATACGCAAACGACCAAAAAGCTAAAAAGTACAAAGTACAAGCAAAGAGGTTCAAATTATTGATGAGGAACGCCTAAAAATGACAAGAGTACAAGCCGCAAAACGCAAAGTACAAGATATTAAATTATACGAAAGGACGTTCGAAAATCCGAAACCGAGACATGAACCAGCTTTCAACGTACGACGCAACGGACCGAAAGTTACAAATTAATTATGTATATAAATATAATATAATATATAATTAATTATATAAATTATATATTTATATTATATTTATATAATAAAATCCGTCGGCAAGCTAGGAGCCAAACTTATGTTAGCTGGAATCAGGGGCTCCGCACTCGCGGAGCTTTGAAGACAAAAACCTCCGCACTCGCGGAGGTCAAACAGTATTACGTGGGCCTATAAAAGGCCGAGCATTCGGCCGATTTTTAATCATCTTTTTCTAATCTATCTCTTAAGTAAATATATATATATATATATATATATATATATATATATATATATATATACATATATATATATATATATATATATTTATAATTTTAATTTTAATTTTAATTTTAATTCTAATAATAAGGGTATGTTAGCGAATGTTGTAAGGGTGTAAGTCGAAATTATGTCCGTGTAACGCAACGCTATTTTTAATCATTGTAAGTTATGTTCAACCTTTTTAATTTAATGTCTCGTAGCTAAGTTATTATTATGCTTATTTAATGCCGAAGTAATCATGATGTTTGACTAAATATTAAATTTGGGTAATTGGGCTTTGTACCATAATTGGGGTTTGAACAAAAGAACGACACTTGTGGAAATTAGACTATGGACTATTAATGGGCTTTATATTTGTTTAACTAAATGATAGTTTGTTAATTTTAATATAAAGATTTACAATTGGGCGTACCTATAAATAACCATATACACTCAATCGGACACGATGGGCGGGATATTTATATGTACGAATAATCGTTCATTTAACCGGACACGGGAATGGATTAATAGTCTATGGAATTATTAAAACAGGGGTGAAATTATGTACAAGGACACTTGGCATAATTGATAACAAAGTATTAAAACCTTGTTACAGTTTAAGTCCCCAATTAGTTGGAATATTTAACTTCGGGTATAAGGATAATTTGACGAGGATACTCGCACTTTATATTTATGACTGATGGACTGTTATGGACAAAAACCAGACGGACATATTGAATAATCCAGGACAAAGAACAATTAACCCATGGGAATAAACTAAAATCAACACGTCAAACATCATGATTATGGAAGTTTAAATAAGCATAATTCCTTTATTTTCATATTTAATTGCACTTTTAATTATCGCACTTTTATTTATTGTCATTGTATTTAATTGCACTTTTAATTATCGTACTTTTTAATTATCGCAAGTTTATATTATCGCACTTTTATTTATTGCAATTTCATTATCATAATTACTTTACGCTTTAAATTAAGTCTTTT